>NW_007055603.1:572279-606941 GCF_000164805.1 Carlito syrichta | reverse complement strand
TTGATATATAGCAGACCTGGCCCCTTAGAATAAAGAACTTCAATTATTCGATTTGACCAGTAACAGAGGATGGACGTGGGGAAAGCCTACTGATGCCTCCTACAACCTAGCAGAGAATGACCCTTCTTTGCACATCACAGAACATAAGCGCACTCCTTAAAAGCGAAAACAACAGGCCGGGTGCGGTGGCTTAACCTGTAATCCCAGCACTTTGGGAGGCTGAGAGCAAGAGAATTGCCTGAGCTTGGGGTTTCGAGACCAGCCTGGGCAACTTGGTGAGATCTTGTCTCTACAATAAATCACACACACACACGCGCACACACACACACACACACACACACACACACACACACACACACACACACACAAAACTAGCTGGGTGTAGTGGCATGTGTCTGTAATTCCAGCTACTTGGAAGGATGAGGCAGAAGAACTGCCTGAGCCCAGCAGGTCGAGGCTGTGGTGGTTGTGAGCGTGCCATTGCACTCCAGCCTTGGCGACAAGAGTGAGACTCCAACTAAATAAATAAATAAATAAATAAATGCAACATAAAACCTCCATTACAAAAGACAATTTTAACGTATTTCTAATATGTTCAATATAATTTTAAAATAATTGCTATGTTCACTGATTAATGAATCTATTCTATCCCAAAGTAGAAAAGGTGTCTTGCCTTGAAAAAATGAAGTATATAGTGAATATTCAATAGGCAATTTATTTTTAAATGCTCATAGGTATAGTCACAATATTATTTTTTTTTCTTGTTGCTATTTTTAAAAGGGGGTTGTTACTGCTTAGAGAAACACAAATTCTTAGCTCTGGGGTTCAATCAAGCACATAGGATGAAATAAAGATTTTGTATTAGCAGGTTCACATTGCTATCAATAGAGAGAAGTCCAACATGTGGCAGTCACAAAACACTGTCCACGTCCCCTATATCTACTGTGGAGGGCCTCAAAAACTGTGAAAGGTCTGAGATTTTACTCAACTTGAAATCTAAGAAGTCATTCTGCCACAGTTTCATGGATGCTGGCAGAAGACATGAGACACCCAAGTCAGACACAAAGGACAATATATTTCACAGCAATAGTCATAGCCAAGAGTACCAGCATTGGCTTCAGTTCCTCCAAGCCCCAGTTCGCACAAGGTGACCTCAAGAGGGTCAGGTGACACCTGCTCATGTAATGGATTGCATTAAGGAGAGGAATCTTGAAGCTTAGAGAACCTAAATCTTTTATGACAGGTGGTAAGCCAGCCTACCCTTTGTCCTTGAGAAAGGCATTCTACTTTATTATACTAGACCACAAACAAACCTGCCCTTCTCTCTAGAGGGAAGAGATGTGACTTCTATCTCTTCAGACTGTTCACTAAACCAATGTTTTTGAAAAGATATTCCAAAACAAAAGTGTCAATACCTCTGCTCACACAATGTTTGAAATGGCAGAGACACAACTGTCTTTCAGCATTGGTCACTTGCAGATAGCTTTCTTACATTCAGACCGCCTCAGGGTAGCCTCTGGCAGTGAGAATGTGGTAGATTACCTTCACAGGGCAAGCTTGATGTGTGGGAATGTGAGGGTCCAGGAAAGACTGCAGATGATGTCATACATATCCCTACCTCTTCCCTTCTCACTGGTACATTGCTGGGGTATGTTCTACACTGTCTCTCAGCAGAATTTAACCCATTTTCCACAGCAGTAACAGACTCATTCACCTACCCTTTACTCATTTTCCTCCTTCCTTAGTCTTAGCTCCCTACTCTCGCACTGTATTTCAGGAATCACCTCCCAAATAAAATGCCTGCCCTCAATCCCTGATCTCAAGGTCTAGTTTTGGAAAATCTATACCAACACAGATAGAGCAAAGAAGTTAACCCATGCTGAATTTTTAGTGTCTATAACTGACATCTTTTCTTTGTGATATGTAGACATGTTCTAAAAAATGGAAAGAAGTCATACTTTAAATATATTTGTATAAAAACCAAATTTTTCCTTTAATAGGATGTTTCCTAATTCAGAGTTGCTGTGATGGCCCAAATCTTGATTCTTCTGTAGTCCTAATTGTATTAAAGCAAGATTATCCTAACTTGATGGAGTCCAACCTAGTGCAGTAGATTCAATAGATTTACTGAAGACTTTAGCAAGGCTGCAGGCCAAGGAATGAACTCATCCTTCAGAAATATGCCTCTGCCTCTTGCCACTCCAATACTTTGAAAAGCAGCAGGGCAGGAATAAGGAATTGGTTTGGCATAAGCCAGTGTATCTAACCCAGTGCATGTAAACATACAAATTGCTTATGGGTTGCAAGAGCTGGGCAACAATGCCTGACTCATCACATCCACCCTAGGGCTCCTCCAAGCTCCTCCATATGGTTACTACAGCCACAGGAGTATATTTTGGAGTAGTACCAGCTAAGCTGTGTATCTTTTGGCAAGCTACTACATCTCTCTAAGATTTACTTTCTTCATTTATTAAATAGTAGTGATAACATCTACATCTCATGGTTTTGTTGTGTGGTTGATATGTGATAATATATATAAAGCTCATACTACAGGTGCCCATTTCTTTCATTTAGCAAGTATTTACTGAGTGTTATTCATATATTAGGCATTATTCTAAGAGCTGGGGATACAACAGCAAACAAAATAGGCAAAGTTTTCTGTTCTCTGAAGCCTATATTCTAGCAAAGAGAGAGAGACAATGAAGAATAAATACAATATACAAACTATTTAGGAAGTAAATGGTGATGAATACTAGAAAATACCATTTATTTAGGAAGTAAATGGTGATGAATACTAGAAAAAAGTAAAAAGTACGGCAGAGTAGGGAAACATCGGTGCAGGGGAGTGGGATGGGGTGGGAAGACACAGCTTGCTTTATCTGATAACGATGCAAAGGTAGGCTTCAATGACTGGCTGAGATTAGAGAAAATACTCAAAGAAGAGGACGAAGTTGGAGCACTGCTAACTGGGGGAAGAGTGATCTAGGCAGAGTCATAAGTATACTTTAATGATCATTAAATATCATCTACTACCCATCTTTATAGTGGCTTTTTAATGGAATTGAACAACATTGACAATAACAGTAATAAGAAACATGGTAAACATTTATTTAGTGTCCATTATGTGCCAAGCACTGTTTAAGTTTCTCATCTATTAACTATATTCTCATAGCAACTCTTTGAGATAGGTATTATCTTTGAGAGGGGTAATATCTCATTTTTGATTTGATAAAATTGAAGCAGAAAGACATTAGTAAATTGCCTAAAGTTACAAAACAAGAAAGTGGAGAAAGGAGGATTCAAACAAAACACTGTGACTCAAGTATTGAGTTCCCAATCACTACACCATAATGCCCTTATTTAATTAAAAGAACAGTTAAAGGGGTGCTGGAAAGGCTACCGGGGTAGGAATTGGGGGTGTGGAGAGATGTCTGGACAACCAAGAGACATGAAGAATCTCTTGAGGGTGATGAAATGTTTTGCTATTGTTTTGTGGTGTTTGTTTCACAACAATCATCAAAACTCATCTACTTGTGCACTTGAATTGGATGCAGCTTATTTTACATAAACTATTCCTCAATATAATGAATCTTGAAAAAAGATTCTGCAAAGATTCATTTTGCAAATATTGAAAACATCAATTTCATTCACCCCCTTTACCCTACAGAACACCTGTCTATTTAAACAAATTTCTAATTCATGGACTAAGTATGAGTTACATATTTTATCTTAACTCCTTTATTTTTCCTTGAAGAGTGACTTATATGGCCCATTTAATATGTGTTTATTCACAGACATCAGCCTAGGTTATACATTTAATGAGTGAGTAGCCAATAAATCTGACTGGCAAAAAAAAAGTATAAGAGTTTCTCTTTGTTCGCTGCTTGTGGTAGGCAAAATTCTAAGATGGCCCACAAGATTTTCATCCCCTGGTATATATACCCGGTATAACCCCTTTCCTTCAAGTGTGGCAGGACCTGGGAATATGATGAGACAGTCTCTTCCTTGACTAGGTTATTTTATGTGGTAAAGCTAAAGAGATGTTACTCTCATGATTACATACATTGTATAAGACTCCATAGTGGTCTATAGAAGAAAGATTCTGGCTTTGGAGAAGTTGCCATGTTGTGAGAAGGCCTGTGAGATGGCTATATGGCAAGGAACTTTGAAGGGCTTTCAGGAACAGAGAGAAGCTCCTAGCTGACAGCCTTTAAGAAATGGGCACCTTAGTTCTGCCATGTCAAGGAACTAGATTCTGCCAACAATATGAGCTTAGAAGAAGATCCTGAACTCAAGATGATACAACAGCCCTGGTTGATACCTCCTTTGTAGCCCTGTATAACCCTGAATGCAGGATACAGTTAGGTGTCCCTAGCCTCCTGATCCATAGAAACTGTGAGATAATACATGTGTGTTATTTTAAGTCTCCAAATTTGTGGTACTTTGTTATGCAGCAATAAAATTTGAATACACTGCGCCTTAAAAAATTCAGTTGTTCATATAACATTTATTGAGATCCTGATTGCATGTACTACCCCGGAGCAACTTCCTAAGACTGGAGATTTCTGCCATACTTCCCTTAGTTGGATTTAATAATATTTAAGTGTTTCCACTCTGTTTGCTTCTTACTATGCGGGTTAGAACATAGTCCTAGGAGCTGGACTACCTGGGTTCAAATCTCATTCTATTGCTTACTAGCTGTGTGACTGTAGGTAAATTATTACCTCTGTGTGCTTCAGCTTCCTCACTTGTAAAATGAGGATAATAATAGTTTCTAATCTATTCAAATGAGTCTATTGTTCAGGGTAGGCTGGGTTATGCTAGGTTAACAAATTAACTACAGAAACTCAGTAGGTTAATGCAATGAAAACATATTTTTCTGTGATGCTAGATGTTCAATGTAGGTTTTAGGGGGCCCTGTTTCTCATAGTTACTCATAGACTCAGGGTGAGGGAGGGGTCTCCAAAGATGTCACTATCTTAACAGATTGCTTGGACAGAGCTAGAGGGTCATTTACCATCGTGGATAGAAAATAATACCTGATATTTCTATTCAAAGTTCACGCTGTAAAGCCAGTCACATGATCCCAACTAACTCAAGTTAATCAAGAAATGACTTAAACAAAGAAGTAGTCCACCATACAGAAATCTTTCTGGGTATAGAGAAGAGCCAGCATTTTTTCTGAGGAAGGAATGACTGACATAGTCAAGGAAGAGTAAGAATCTCAATGTGACGGTTGTGTGGTAACTAAAGACAAGAGTTATAGAAGAAACTGTTGGAGGTCTAGGGAGGGGCAAGATCATGTGGAGTGAGCAAAAGCTAGAGAGTGAAAGAGATAGGGATGCTTTTGTTAAGTCCTGACCTAGCCATGTTTCTCTTTGAGCTCTGATGGGCCATGTTTCCCTTATCTTTGGCCCCCTCCCCTGCCTTGAAGAGGTGAATCTTCTCTCTCTCTCTCTCTCTCTCTCTCTAATCTACTTTCTAAATAAGCTATATATTCCAATATTTAAAAAAGAGACAAAAAGTGCTATCTGTATTGCCTCTTACACTATTAGCTATGTGAAAGTAGATGGTCTGTTTTCAACTTCTGTAATCCAAGTGCCTAACACATTTGTTGAAGAACCTCAGAAGAACCTCAAAGATCCTTTGCTTACTGAATGATTTCATACAAAGGAGGCCCCCAAAAAATGAAAAATGAAATTATTTTTTAGAGGGTAGGTTTCTGGTAGTACAGTCTTCCCCCACTAGATAAGTGTTCTAGGAACTCATTGGCATCAATATACCAGCTAGCATTGTTGTAAGGGGCTGCATTCAGCTTCAGTGAATTTTTTTGGAGATACTTTCAACACGTTTGCCCATTTCCTGATGGGTGATTTATATGAACAACCTGCCCACACCGCACTGAATGCTAAGCAGTTTTTAAAAAAATTTATTTTATTTGAAAGATGTGGGGTACAATCAGGATTAGGTATACAAGTGGTCATTGTACAGATAAAGTTTGGGACTCCCTTTGGTCCCCACTTTGCCTGGTTTGAGATCAGGTACCCTTATTGATGTTGTGTGCTCCCTCCACCCTCACCCTGGCAGTATCCCTCTACTGCTAATCCCTTTCTTATAGTATTAGGGTAAATGTTCAGTGTCTGCTTATGAGTGAGAACATGTGGTACTCAGTCCTTTGTTTCTGTGATAAATCACTGAGTATGAGAGTCTATCATGTTAAGCAGTTTTTGACCCAAAACAGCATGACCCCAGTACCTCACCCTCTCTATTCACCAGATCTCACCCACAGCAACTTTTATTTGGTCTCCCTGGATGAAAAAAGTCCTCAAAGGAAAACACTTTGTTGATGTGGAAGAGGTGAAACAAAAAACAGCAGAAACACTAAAAGGTATCAAAATTAATGAGTTCAAAAACTGTTTTGAGCAGTGAAAAAAAGTATCTTGATATGTGTATTGCATGAAACAGAGGGCAATTTGAAGGTGACTGACGTGTAAACATGTAAGTATAAATATACAATTTTTTAAATAAATAAATTCTGGTTTGTTGAGGGTCCCCCATTGTAAATGAGGTGGTAATGTTAACAGATTTGTCTCTCTGAATTTTCTTTCTCAGACTCCTCTAAGGTATAGATTTCTTCTTAACCATCACAATTAAGCTTTGTAAACATATTTCAGGGATGATGAAACAAATTTTCTTGTGTACAGGACAGCTCAGCAAAACATTATCAAGGAAACCACATTCCTATCTTGTAGGCTAAGGATGGAGCTGAAAGATGTGACTGGAGTTTAGACTTCCTGCAGGCCACAAATCTTTCCCACTGCAGGCTCTGCTGGCTGAGAACCAGGGGCCTCTGTCAAGAAGAAACATATCAGGTCCGACCAGGGAGGGCCAGAAAGAACACTCTGCAGACTGCCCACAGCCCAGGGATAGGAGGGAAACTGGAGGAGGGACAATAGCATCTCTGGAAGTTAAAATATTTTCTTTTACCCAGTTGCCAACATGCAGGGAAGGAAATTAGAGCAAAGCTGCTTTCCTAATTTAGGGCGAGGATATTTTCCATATTTTTGTAGAAATATTTTATTTATGAGGCACAAAGGGAACCAGGGCATACAGATAGTAACAGTGTCTACTGGCCTTTTAACACATGGTAGCTTGCACATTTCTTTCTTATGCTTTAGAAATGGGTTTTAAAAAAGAAAGTCCAACTTGTAAAATCATACACATCTAATTCTCTTTGAGATTTAAGGCCAAGAGATGTGACCTGAGCTGAGTCACATCTGGGTCAAAAGTAACTGTTATATCTCTCCTCCACCCACAGCAGTGCCCTCTTGTTCGAAAAATATCAAACCGCGTTTGTTCCAGATTAGCCGCAAGTCTTGGGATGATGTGGGAAAACGACCTTTGCATTGTTTGTATGGTGTAGTAATGGTGTCCTTGTGTTTCCTCCTTCCCAGCTGTCTGAAAACACTTTCCAAATCTATTTCAGCTATGGTGAAGGAATAACACAATAGAAACATAGCAGTAATTTTGTAGTTTAATGACTCAATCGAGAAAGAAAACACCACCATCCTGCTGTGTTTGAGGTTTCATTCCACATTGATTAATTGGACTTTTATGGTAAGACTTAGGATGACATTGTGATTTCCCAAATCTTAGAAGGCAGCCATTGCTTTGTTCAAATCAGCTAGAACGCCTGTACCAGTATGAGATTTAGATGCATAACGCTGTGTGGCAAGAACTCTATGATGCATTTGCTCCCAACTTTTAAACGGAAATGTTTATGGTGACACAATAAAAGATAAAAACACACAGCACCAGCAAAAGCTGGGCGTATGCCAGCACTTTTCTAGACTGACACACGTATTTCCACTAACAACTTGGCTGATTAAAATGGCTTTTAAAATATAGTGGCAAGGCCTTGAAAGTATGTGAGAATATTCTTCCATATATACCCTTGACGTCTGCTCCATGGCTGAGAAATGCAGTCTATCCCAGCAAGAAATATGGGCATCCAACTTTCTATCATATGGTAGTGACCTTTTAGGTGACTCCCTTAAGCATTGGTGGATTTCTCTCTTTCTGTGTCCAGTTCAAAACTGCAGCACCCAAAAGATACCTGAGCAGAGTGGAAGGTAGTGTTGGGGGAGTGTGGAGACCTCACCATACAATAAAATTACATAACCTGCAAACATATCTGCCTTGAATCCAATTCTGGGTGCTCTGGAAAAGGCATGGGTTGGGTGTGTGGAGAGAGAAAAGGGAAGGAAAGGCAGGAGAGAACCTGTGAGAAAACACAATCATAATTCAAATATTGATGCCATACAATATTCCACTCAATGAGTGTAACCTTCCTGCAGTGTATATAACTTATAAAATGTGAGTTCTCCAAAGTCAGTACAGCACAGCAGACTTTCTCTGCATGCTTCCTACAGAGACAGCATCTCACCGCGTTGAATGAATTTAGTGTTCAAAGTCATGTATTCATTCAATACAACATGGCCTTCAATTGTAAGTCAACTACTTCACACAAGGCTAAATCAAAGACCCTAATATCAGCTCCATGTTCACATAATAAACTAGGAGAGCATTGAAAAGTAGAGGTGATGGGAAATTTCATCTTGGTTGGGCAGAGCAGGAATAAGTGGTAAGTGGACTAGATATCTGGCTTTGAGTTAGGAACTGAATGCATAAAATGCTGACTAGTTGTTTCTCCAAGAAAGGATAGGACCAGCTGGGTGAGGTGGTTAAAGCCTATAATCCGAGCACTTTGCGAGGCCGAGGTGAGAGGATTGCCTGAATCCAGGGGTTAGAGGCCAGCCTGGGTAACTTGGCATGACTTTGTCTCTACAATAAATAAAAAAATTAGTTGGGTGTGGTAGTGCATGCCTGTAGTTCCAGTTACTTGGAAGACTGAAGCGGAAAGATCGCCAGAGCCCAGCAGGTTGAGGCTGCGGTGGCCGTAAACATGCCTCTGCACTCCAGCCTGGGTGACAGAGTGAGACTCTGACTAAAAAGAGAGAGAGAGAGAGAGAGAGAGAGAGAGAGAGAAAGGATATGACCAGCATGTACATGAGCAGATGGGCAGACATAAGATGTGATTACTCGTTTATGTAGAGGGGACTGTTGTTTACTTTTCCCTTTTTTCTCAGTTAGAGAATCCCACTGTCGTTTGGGGAGGGCAATGTGCCCAGCCAAAAGTGTTCATTTTCTAGCCTCTCTTTTCTCTAGGCATTGCAAAGTCACTAGATTCTGGCCAGTGAAATGTAGGCAGCAGTGTGAGTGGATTTCTGAGATGGCACCTAGCCTGACTCTTTAAAGAGCCTTCCCAGAAATCCACGAGTACTGTCACTTCCTCCCCTGTTTGTAATGTGGCCATGATGGCTGCCATAGCAGCAATCATCCTAGACCATGAAGTGCCCTTGAGGAAAAAGACGTGTGCTGTGAAGATGGAGGAGAGAGCTTGAAGGAACTTAGGTCCCAGGTAAACATGGAACCACCATTCCAGCCTCTTTCATATGAGAAAACAATTACAGCTTACCTTTTTTCAGCTATGGTTATTTTGAGGTTTTGGATATATAAAGCTAAACTTCATCCTCACCCTCATTTACACACTGTTTAAATGCAAAATGAATTCCACCTTGAGATATTAGAAGATGCCCCCTTTGTGGATAATGACACACCACAGTGGAACTTTCCTCCAGAGGAATATTTCCAAAGCTATTTCTTTACTTTCAAGTAAGCAGAAACTAATTTGCTTTTTTAAAATTTTGAAATAAATCACGGTGCATTCAACACAAATGTACTTTGCTGAGCTATTCTTGTTCAGCATTTTCAGCTCATGTGATTAGTTTTACTGACCATCTAAAGCACATAGACATAAAAAATAAAACTGAATCACAGATAAACAAGAAGTACATATGACAATATATCAAAAGGGAAAGAAAAAGGTGTCCTAACACTCAAACAAATGTTGATGAATTGTAATTAGAGGGAAATAGGAACAAGATGTTCCTGTTTATAAAAATTAGCAAACCTTGGCCAAATCATCCTTCTTTTTCTTATCTCCAGTAATTACCAAGCAAGTTCAACTGCAAAGTCAAAGAATGTGCCAATTTCTTCTTTCACAGCTTGACTTCTCTTTGTATTCACGGCTTATTTTCTTCAATACATACTCAGAAGTTCCTTAGGCCTACTTTTAGATAAATTGCCTCTTTTTCTTTAATTGTAACAAACCTCCTATACAGAGCAACACCACCATTTATGAATAATTTGTCTTCTACTTCTTTCCCCAAATTAAACATATGGCCCAAAAGCAATCTGGGCGGCCATCTCATCCAGATATGTCATTCTGCAGATGCTAAAAAGAAGCATAGCAAGTGAGCTGGCTTCTCATCTTTACCCAGTATCCAAAACAAAGTCAGATCCAGCTTCCAAGCCTAGACCAATCCTTCAACTGCATCACTTTCATTGCTCTCCGCTCACCTGTCATCTTTCTTAATCTTGTTTCCCAATTCACCACATATCACTTTTCACTACTCATTTATCATCCAGTTTGTGATCCTTATCCATGTCATTACATACTTTGTAAGTCAGACAGTCTCACTGTCCTCTCCCTTTGCTATAGAACTTTGTTCTCTTCCTCTTTCTGTCTGTAAATACAAGAATAATGATGCCAAATTATTGAGCCAGTTGTTACTGTGTTAACATGGTTTTTGAATGCAACTCTAATTTTGCCCTCTCAATATTTGTATAAAGTAAGAACAGTAGAAGATAAGGAAACTTAGACTCAGAGAATTTAGGTAACCTGCTAATGTTCCCAAGACATCTCATCCTATGCTCCAGCCTTCTCTGTAGAGTAGTGCTGTCCAATAGAAATTTGATGAATGTGATTTAATTTGATTATATGTGATTTAAAGTGTTTTGGAGGTTAGATTAAAAATGTCAAAATAAGTACATTAAAATTCATTTTAAACTAGATATTTCTTTTACTCCAAATATCCTAAATTGCATTTCAACATGTAATCAATGCAAAAAAAATACTAATAAGATATTTTACATTGTTATAGCACTTCTCAATTTAGACAATGAATTTTCATTAGAAATACTTGATCTGGATTTCGATTTCATAAAATATAAGATTGAATAGTAGATTAACATAGTCAAGGTGTTCCAAACATACTTAAAAGTTTTCCAAAACCTGAACACATTATCAGTCTTTAGTTTAAATTTCACTTCATTGCAATTACATTAAATTAAAATCAGTTCATCAGTCACATGAGCCAAATATCAAGTGCTCAAGAGCCACGTGGAGTCAGTGACTTCCATGTTGGACAGCACAGCATTAGATCTATAAATGCGTTCTTCAAGACAAACTCAGCTACATTTTCCTGCCTGAGTTCATGAAATGAGTATGTTTCCTCCTCTTCCTCCAAGGGAATAGCAAATCTCTGCCCATACTCTGAGGTCTAGCTCATATGCTTTCTCCTACAATGAGACTTTCTTGATCCACTCAAAAGGAGTAAGCTTTTCCTTTTCTGAACTTGCAAAATGCTTTATCTGGGCCTCTTGAATGTCAATGATCTTATTTCTTTTTGTATATTTCACATTTCCTTTCATTCTTGTCTCCTGTGCTAGCATCTTTGGAAACCTATAAAGGCCAACCTCAAAATAGTATAAATAGTAGCTCCTCAAAATATTTTTTGCATAAATCATCCAAAACGATCTGTGAGGGAAGTACTCAAATAAGACAAATCTGAGTCTTGGAAATAAACTATTTACTCTCCACAAACAAAACCAGAAAAGGATGACAACTTCAGTAAAAAATTGCAATCTTTTTGATGCCCTTATAAAAGTTGAGAAAGAATATGAACAAAAGAAATATTATCATACTTCATTTTTTGTAAGTTTTGTAATAGACGCATTGGTCTCACAAAGCAAGGGACATTTTTAAAGTACATGTGCATATGTCTCTTACAGTAAGGCAGAATATATATCCAGACCAAACTTCCATGGAAAACAATTAGGGATGTTGGATAAAATATTTTAAAGCTCTACTAAAGATATGCATGAGTGGGCAAGAAAATAAGAAACAGGTCTCAAAATAATCAGAAAGGACATTGCAGACCTACAGCTACCGCTTGCCTTGAAGTCTTTTGTTGAACCTGGTGAACCTAAATTCTAGTTTTCCTAGTCTAACAGGACTCAGCAGACAAAATGCAAATTCCAGATCTGTCCATGGTGGCAATTTGGATGGGACATTCCTTCCCATGAAGTTGAGATTCCATCCTTGTGAAAAGGTTGAACACCACTCCCTCTAATCAAAGGCAGAAAAAAGTTTTACCTAAAATCTTGCCAGCGGAAACAAGTCTAATACACATCAATAGTAGAATGGGTACATTGTGGTATATGCATAGAATGATATGTTGTAAAGCAACAAGAAGCAATAGAATAGAGACAAATGCAACATTGCGTTTAAAACTCACAAATATAATGATAAGCAAAAGAATCAGACACAAAGAGCACACAGTGTAGATTTTCATTTATATAAAGTACAAAAATGGCCAAAGCTAATCTATGAGGGTAGAGGTCAGACTATTAGTTAACCTTGGAGAGATTGGGTTGGAGATCATGACTGGGCAGAAAGGAGTTTTGTAGGCTTCCAGTGATGTTCTATTTCTTGATCAGGGTGGTAGTTACATGACTGTTATTACTTGGTAAAAAGTCTTAATGGTATACATTCATAATTTGTATACTTTTCTGTATATATATTTTGGCAATAATTAAAAATTAAAACAAAAATGATACCCAATGAACAGTTTTAAGGACAGATTAAGCACAGTTGAATCAGTCACATGGAGAATATATTTGAAGGAATTATGCTGAATGCAGCTCAGTCCCTATCCCTGCACTTTGCAGTCATCTTTATAAATTCTTCCACATTTCTTCTTTTCTTGGCTTCTCCTCTTCCACCTGTTCTTTAAATTTTGGTACTTTCTTGTGTTCTAACCATAGCCTTATCCCTTTCTTAGTCATAAAATTTATTTTGCATCTACTCACTATTTATTGAAGGCAATATTTTTAAAAGAACATTTATCCAAGATGAACAACGTTGGCAAAAATATTAATCAAATAGTATCTGTTTAGTAGCAGAAATGTTTAATATATCTGAATGACTTTTGGAAAACATTTTCTAATCAGTTTTTTTGGTTTGTTTTTTGCTTTCTAGTTTGAGAAAATTTCTCTCAACAAAATCCTACACATATAACTGATGCTAAGTGGAATTTCTATGTGACATAAAAAGAAAGTCACAGAAATTTAGTTACATCAAAGTACTATGGACTGGGCACAGTGGCTCATGCCTATAATCCCAGCACTTTGGGAGGACAAGGCAAGAGGATTGCCTGAGCCCATGGGCTCGAGACCAGCCTGGGCAACTTGATGAGACCTCATCTCTACAATAAATTTTTTAAAATAGCTGGGCATGGTGGTGTGCACCTGTAGTTTCAGCTACACGGAAGGCTGAGACTGAAGAATCGCCTGAGCCCAGCAGGTCAAGGCTGCAGTGGCTGTGAGTGTGCCATTGTACTCCAACCTGGGTGACAGAATGAGACTCTCACTCAAAAAAGACAAAAAGAAAAAAAAGTACTATGGAATGAATGTTTGTACTTCCTCAAAATTTCTCTGTTGAAGCCCTACTACCTAATGTGACAGTATTTGTAGGTGCAACCTTTGGGAGCTAATTAGGTATGAGGGTGGAGCCTCATGAATTGAATCAGTGCCTTCATAAGATGAGACGAGCCATGAGAGAGATGATCATGATGACATGCGTGAAGGTGGGTATCTGAAGATCAAGAAGAGGGCCCTCACTAGCAATCAAATATGCCAGCACCTTGATCTTCAATTTCATAGCCTCCAGAACTTTGAAAAATAAATGTTTACCATTCAAATCACAAAACCAAACTATGGTGTTTGTTACAGCAAGCTGAACTACTTAAGACACAAGGAAAATTATTACTTTTAGAATTTGATGATGTATTTTAAGAGACTATATCAACATTCTATGAAAAAGGTTTGTATATAAATTAGACCTCCTTTCTTGAAAAAGGATAGCAAATGTGATGATGTTATTAAGAATAAATGATTCAATGCTATCTTTAAGGCATTTCTATTTCTATTCTATTTCTAATTCTAGGAACTTGATTAGTTCCTTTTATTTTGCTCTTCAGACTGACTTATTCTGTACTATTCTAAACCAATTTAATTTTAAAAAACACAAGTATTATAATGTATTCAAACATGTGCACATCTACATATATGTGTGTATGCATATATCTATGTAAGTATAGAATGCTGATATCATTTCTTGAAGTATTTCTTACCTCAACTCTTTTGCAGACATCTAGCAACTCTAATACACTAAAATACAAACCCAAATTCTAAGAGACAATTGCCTCTTTGCACCCTAGGAACTAAGGTTCAAGGGTTGAAAGATGTAAAGTATTAAGTCTTCACACTAAGTGCACACAATGCCTACATACAGAGAAGGGAATGGCAGCAGAACAAAAGTTAACCCAGTGTCATTTTCATCAGTTACCATCCCACCTGCTCTCAGTGGGAATCAGTTTCCAAAAGTCACTGGTGCACTACCTGTGAATCAAAAGACCAGTGGCCATGTTGCATAAACAGGAGGAAGCAGTCTTAGATCCAGGATACATTCTTTTACCATGATGAATAGAACATGAGCGCAGCAGGGATGAAGAAGAGAGGATGGGCCTAACTGGCAAGTGTAGCACATGTGGTGAACAGGTTGTAGGTATGTAGCTATCTGGCTAGCACAGCTAAGCAAATGCTGTAAGTAAACATTGCACCCTCAAATTTCAAAATCGTATCAACTGTTGAAGTTTGATAAATAAATAAATGATGAAGCTAAACCAATTTCCAGCTCTGTGTTTTCCAGATGCTTTCAAAATCTCAGTTTACCAAGAGCCTTCATAGTTCATTTCCTTCATAGGTCTTTTTGGTATTTCATCAGAAATGACCAACTGATAGATTCCCTTGTGAAAATACTCCATTTGGACAAGTTAAATGAGTAAACCTGGTTAAAAAAATATATTCACCAAGAGCCTCTGGGCATAAGGTACAGTTTCCAAGAGCCTAAGCATTCTTGGCTACTTGTAAGTATTATTGGAAGGCATTCAAAACAAACACTCCGTTTGCCTGATCTTCAGCAAAGAAAATATCAGCCTGTGTGAGCTAATGTGGATGTTATTTTAAAATTAACTCTGCTGCCATTTCAGGGTAGTTAATACTATTGTCCTCTACTCAAAGCCTTTTGAACTTAAATTGAGAAGGCAGGCAAGCTGCAAAGCTTGTGACTTCAAGTGTTCCAGAAAAACTCACATATGAATAGATTTGGCCCGGTCATGCAGGACACTTTCCCTTAACTTACTGAGGTATTTGGATCATGGAGGAAGTTGAAAGATTTGGTAGGAACAGCAAGGACTGACTTTGTGAGCAACCAGGCAGTCGCCCAGGGCTTTGCATTGCAAAGGGCCATGTGCTGAGTTGAATGCTCTTCTGCCGCCATCTTGAAATTCTTTATAGTTCATGAACAAAGTACTCTGTATTTTTGTTTTGCACTGGGTCTCAAAATCTTGGAAACAGCAAATGGTTTTACTTCTACCTCTTCCCTAAACATCGTTACTTCTTATCATTTGCATATACAGGATTCTTCATTTGTATGAAATTAAAAATGTATCTTTTAGCAGCTGAGTCTCTTTGAAAGGTTTGGCCCACGAAATGTAAAAAGAAAAAAAAAGAATAGTCATTTAAAATGATTAGAAGAAATGGAAACTGGGTATAAAGTATACAGAACTCTCTGTACAATCTTTGCAACTTTTCTGTAAATATTAAATTATTCCAAAATAAAAAGACCAGCTCATCATCAATTTAAAGTGTAAAGTGGTATTTTTAAAGAGACAATTGTAAAATATGCAAAAGCAAGGTTCTCACAATTGAAATTTAAAAATAAAAAGAAACAAGAACATCCATTTAAGCAATTACAGGATCAAAGAAAAAATAAAAATGGAAATTGTACACTTGACAGTATAATGCTAATATTATTTTTAGAACTATTAAAGGATTTAATTTAAATGTTTAGATATAGCAAAAATGTGTTTAAAATTCAGTAGTTTACTTTTGAAACACAACAATAGCAAAAACGAAAATCTCTTTTGCAATTGCCACAAAAAGCATAAGTGAGCTAGTAATAACTTTAGTAGGAAATGTACATTAACTGAATGTGTGTGAATAAACTATACAGTTTTGCTAAAGTATACTAAAGAAGTTCTAAATAAATGATGACTCACACCCTATTTCTGAATAGAAAGATTTAATTTTGTACAAATACCAGTCTTGCCCAAAGTAACAATATTCTTCTGATAATCTGCAAAAACAAAATAAATAAATAATAAGGTAAAGAAAAATCTCTGTACTTCTTTGGGTAGAAGGCAAGAAAGCATTCTAGGGGAAAGGACAATGTTATAGTCTGATCCTGAGACCCAGAGACACAGGGTCTGCCTTAGACTGAGGTTGAACCAGGTCAACAATGGCTTAATTCAAACATATTTAGTGAATGTTTCATGTGTGAACACACTCTAAGAAAGGTGCTGTGGTTTGCAGCAGGGAGAATAGCGCCTGTCCTTGTCCCCAAGAAGTATGCATTTGGTCAGGGGACACAGTTTGACCATGGCTTCATGGGTGAAACAAAGAAAGTGTGCAAAACTGACATGGCAATTTCAAGCTAAGGTGACTGGGAGAAGAACTCTTTATTCTGTAAAGATGGAAAAGGAAACTGCACATTGAAGCCAAAGTTGGGGGCAGGGGCATGTGTAAGCAACAAGAGCTACCATGAATTGAGGGTCTTCTGCTCACCAAGTGTGCTAATCAATGTCTTACAGACAATGTCTAAATGTCTTACAAATTATTGTGTAAAACACAATAATTTGAATAAAATAGACACTTTCATGATCCTTATTTCACAGAAGAGGCAACTGGTACTTGGAGCAATGAAGCTATCTTCCCTGGCTAAAAAAACAAAAAACAAAAACAAAAACAAAAAAAAACAACTAGTAAGGGACAGATATAGGGCTTGAAGCCATTAATTCATCCATCCATCAATTATTTTTTTGAGCATAAATCCTGGCCTGAGCATTGTTGTGAGGACCAGAGATAGAGCACTGAACAAGACACAAATCAGATTGGGCCCCTGCTTTCTCGTGATGCATATTCAGAGAGGGGGTTAAGTATAGAGATAGAGAATACAAAAGCAACAAATAAACAAAGGTTTCTCCACCTTGGCACTATGGACATTTGGAGCAGGATAATTCCTTGTTTTGAAGGCTGTTCTGTGTGTTATAAAGTGTTTAGCAGCATCCCTGGTCTCTACTTACTAGATACCAGTAGCAACCCCATCCCAGTTATAACAACAGAAACGTCTTCAGTCATGGCCAAATTTGCCCTGGGGGATAAAATCACTCCAATCTGAGAATGAATGACTTAAATGATCTCAATGATTTCAGGTAGTAATATGTAATATGAAGAAAATAAAATTGGATGATTGATAGTAGGAGATGGGGAGGCATCACTTTAGAATGGAGAGTCACAGAAAGTTATTCCAAAGACAGAGGCTAAGAAGCAGACATTGATAAGTGGAGGCAGAGAGTTCCAGGCAGTGGGAACAGCAGGTGAGAAACAGATGTGTTAAAGGGTTATAAAGAAAGCAGTCTGGCTCAGGTGTGATGATGTAGAAAGGGCGAGCAAGAGCTAGATCATATAGCAACTTGTGGTTTAAGTTTGAAAAGATAATTCAGTTGCTCTGCAGAAAATGATTTTGGGGTAGCTAGAACAGAAGAGGAAATTGGTAAACTGGGAGGAAAATGATGGGAGAAGGGATGGAGTTTTAGTGGAGGAAATAGGAAGATGGCAGACAGATCTGTCACATGATGATGTAGAGCTGAGACGCCTTGCTGATAGACTGGGCATGGACAACAAGTTTCCCTTACCCTTTGGGTGTCCACCAAGATGGGTCCTATTGCCTATATTCTGCTAGAAACCCACGCTTGCCTCCAACTAGGCCAGACATGCTGTGCTTCTGTTTGGGCCCAGTCTCTGAATCTTGGTCCCTCTCCGTGCCCTCGTCTTCTAGTAGGTCATCCTCGACCTCTGCCCTAGTCAGCTCCATGGCCAGCAACCTCATCTTCCTTTAGCCTCTCTATCATTTCCTCACATCCGCTTTCCCTCCAAACATTGCCAACACTCTAATTCTCTTGGGAGCTAAAGTTGAACATTCTGTTTCCATGAATATAAAAAACTATCTCCATTACGAATTCCAGAGAAGGACCTAGGGGGCTTTTCAGAGTCCTCTAATGAACAAAAGACATGATGTACAGGTCAAACATGCAAGAAAGACGAATGACTTTCAGTTTAACAGTACAATGTAGTAGCTCAAGAAGGGGCACTGGAACAGTGATTTTTCTATATGCATGCAGTGGGTTGAATTGTGTCCCCCAGAAGGATATGTTCAAGTCCTAATCCCTGGCACCTGTGCATGTGAACTTATTTGGAAATAGGATCTTTGCAGATATAGTTAGTTAACATAGTCATACTGGATTGGGGTGGGACCTAGAGGACACATACAGACACAGGCACACACAGGAAAGAAATCCATGTCACAATTGGAGTGATGTAGCTACACGCCAAGGAACATCGAAGATTGCAAGAAGCCACTGGACGCTAGGAGGAGCCAAGGGAGGAATCTCCCCTAAGGCTTTCAGAGAGAGCACAGTCCTGCTGACACCTTGATTTTGGACTTATGACCTCCAGAACTGAAAGAGAATACATTTATCTTGTTTTAAACCACCCAGTTTGCCGTCATGTGTTTTGGCAGCCCTAAGAAACTAATACAATGCTCATTTGGATACCTTGGGCCAAAAAGGCCCATTTTTAGTTATGCATGAAATTTCTGTTTAAAAACCGTAGCATAGAGTGTTTGAATGATGACAGTTAATAAGATGAAGCGCTTTAGCTGCTTGGCCATCTGAGGTCAGCTGATGTTGTGCACGTGTGTCCCAATTAAAATGCTTTCTCAACACTCCCTTAGACTACTAAATTGCTCTGTTAGACCCAGGCTCCTGAGGCCGGGGTCTCACAATGGGTTCTTCACACAGTGAAATTCAGTATGCACCCTCTTGGCCCTGAAGTTCAAGTACTGTCCCTGAGAATTCCCCCTGTAAAGTTTGACTGAAGCTTTGTATGTTCTAATGACTCTTTCTCACAAGTTGTAAACTTGATAGGCACACATCATTCCAAAAAGACATGGGCACAATCTTCCAGAGGTGTCATCCTCACACTACACCTGTGTCAGTCTTGGCAAAATACCAGGAAGTACACAATAGTTTCATTCCCAAGTCCATTTTCAGCCCAGCCAATCAGTGCTTTTTTGGATTTGCAGATCTCCTCTAGATTTGATAAATGTCTCTTGTTTGGTGGCTTTTTATAGAGACTGGGTCTTGCTATGTTGCCCAGGCTTGTCTTGAACTCCTGGGTTCAAGTGATCCTCCTGCCTCAGTCTCTCATGTAACTGGGACTACAGGTGTGTTTCACCATACCTGGCCTGATAAATGTTTCTTGTCCACCTCTATCACCAGTCAATGAAAATTTAAATGGACTTATATATCTCTCCAAATTGTAAATGATTCAAGGCATTGTAGCTTCAATGATGAATGTTGGGCAGTAAGAGAAATGTTTTGGATGATGGCACTTCTCTGCCACACTTTGAAATCTTAGGCAAGGGACTAGATGTCCCTTTTCTTAGTAATACAGAAGAATAAAGATATGAAATAAAGAAACATATTAAAAGTATAAAAGAGCAAACAGATGGCATTTTAAAAACATTTTATAGCACTCTAAACTTGTCTTTTAATCATTTTAAAAGATAGAAAAGTTCTTATTGTAATATATTCACTTCTAGTTAGTTATCAGTTACCTCAATGCCTCACCTTCCCTCACATTTTATATTCTTCTAAAGACAAACATCTGATACTTTTGTTTCTGGAACATATGTGCATCGTAAAAAAGAAGAACATTGGTAAGCACAAAATCTGGTGGTAAAAGTGTAGTAGACACTTTCATGTAAGCACAGAAATCAAAAGGCAATCAACCAATAAGCTCAGTTTTATAATTAACCTATCATTTAAAAATGCATATGAACATCATCCATGGCATTGCTCTAGTTTACGTCTGGTTTGTCTGTCCCTAACAAATCCCATGCAGCAATTTGATTCCCAGTGTGCTGGTGTTAGAAGTTGGGACCTAGTGGGAGGAGTCTGGATCATATGAATGACTTAGTGCTGCTCTCCAAATAATGAGTGGGTTCTCACTCTCGTGAAACTGGGGTGGTTCTTTAGGGAATGGATTAGCTGGTCCGAGGGTGGAGTGTTGTAAAGCCAGGATGCCTCTGGGTTTGGTTCCTCTTCGAACTGCCTGCTTTCCCTTTGAAGTTTTCTGCCATGTTTTGACACAGCACAAACGTCCTCACTGGAAGTCAAGTAGATGCTGGTACCATGCTACTTTTACAGCCTGTAGAATTGTGAGTTAAATAAGCCTCTTTCTTTATAAATGACCCAGTCTCAAGTATTCTTTATGGCAACACAAAACAGGCAATGAATATTCTACAGTATTATCTTCAATGACTAAACAATATTCCATAATAGTGCCATATGATAATGTAAACCAATTATTAATATATTACAATAACCACTATTATAGAGGGTTTCCATTTTTTCTTTGCTCTTATTTTTCTTTTTTTAATTTTTTTTATTTTAAAGATGTGGGGTACGATTTAGGGTTAGGTATACAAACATTGATTATGCAGGTACCTTTGTTGATGAGATGTGCCCCTCCTTCCCCTAGCATTATCCCTCAACTGCCAATCACACCCCACTCCCCTAGCAGTTTCCCACTACTGCCAATTCCTTTCTTATAGTATTATGATAATTGTTCAAGGTCCCCTTATGTACTCTTATTTTTCAAAAGGCTATGATAGCACATCCTTGAAGTGATATTTTGGCACATACCCAGGATTATTTCCACAGAATAAATTTATTGATGTGGACCTGTAGAGTTTTAGGAATGAGCATTTTTAAGACTTTTGATTCTGGCTACTTTTGATTTTTTTACTGAATCGCCCCACCCTTGTGAAAAGACTGTAAACATGTTCATCTCCAGCAGCATATCTGAATGTTTCTTTCCCAACCCAATCACCAGCATTATATACTATACTTTTTAAAAATCTTTGCCAAATTATTCCATAAAAAATGATAACAAGACAGTTGTATGTAATATTAAGGAAACTATACAAACATACATATACATCTATTTAAATAATCATTAATCTAATTGTAAAAGCTCAAACTTTAAAACTTTTAAACAAAAACATAGAAGAATATCTTTATGACCCTGGGTAGGAAAACATTTCCTAGAATATAAAATTTGATAAACTTGACCTAATCAATTTAAAAACAAAAACCTTTGGCTCATGAAAAGACACCATTGCTGAAGTAAACAAGGGGCTCCATAGACCAGGAGAAATGTTTACAAAACATATGTCTAACAAATGACTTGTATTTAGATATATATTTTAAACTACTACAAATAAATAATAAAAATAAACAATCCAATAGGAATGGGGGAAAAAACATGAAAAGGCAATTCTCAAAATAAAATACTCAAATGATCACTAAACATATGAAAAAGTGCTTAGCAAGGACATGCATATTAAAACCACAAAGAAATTGAGTAAGACATCTGACACAATGTAATAATGCAATAGAAGGATATAAAAGACATGCACATTGAAAACCAAAAAGAAATACTAAGTTTATTCCCAGAAAACACAATCATGTATTTATTATGTAAGAAGAAAATTCAGAAATCTACCCCTCAAAAAGCTACTAGAGCTGAATGTGAATTTAGCAAAGTCTCAGGTTGCAAAAACAATAAACAAAAAACAATTTTGTTTCTATTTTTTATCAATGAAGAATTGGAAGATGAAAATAGAAAACTAATACAATTTAAAATTTAACCAAAGCATATAAAACACTCAGAAATAAATCTAACTAAATATATGCATGACTTAAAAATTGAAATTTTTAAAATATTGAGAAAAGAAACAAGGCAAATAAATTGATCTACAATTTCAATGCAATTTCAATCAAAATTCTAGCATCAGTTCTTGCAGATATTGAAAAATATAGTCTAAAATTTTATAGAACTGCAAAGGACTTGGATTAGCCAATACATTTTGAATTAGAGACTTATACTACCTGATTTCAAGATTTACTATAAAGCTACAGAAATCAAGACAGGGTAATATTTGCCTAAAGAAAGATATATAGAACAACAGAACAGAATAGAGAATGCACACACATAGTCAAGTGATTTCAACAAAGATGCCAAAAGTAATTCAATGGGGCAAGAACAGAGCTTCAAT
The DNA here is from genome assembly GCF_000164805.1 of Carlito syrichta. NCBI lineage: Eukaryota > Metazoa > Chordata > Mammalia > Primates > Tarsiidae > Carlito > Carlito syrichta. The sequence goes on along the minus strand of NW_007055603.1, from coordinate 584,392 downwards.
AAATGGTGATGGAGCAGTGTTTTTCTAAAAAAATGAAACTAGGCCCCTATCTCCCACCATATGTAACAATGAATTCAGAATAGAATCACAGACCTAAATGTAAGTCTGTGTAAAACTATTACACATTTTGAAGAAAATGTTGAAGAAAGTCTGCAATTTTGGAGTAGAAGAAGATTTCTTAAGATACAAAAAGCTCAGTCATAGGTAAAAATATTTAAAATGTGACTCTATCAAAATTTAAAACTCCTGCTCTTTGAAAAATATCATGAAAAATGAAAAGGTAAGACAGAATAGGAGGAAATATCCACAATAATTATATTTGACAAATAACTTGTTCTCAGAATGTATAAAGAGTTCTTACAACTAAAAAACTGGCAACTTGGAAACTTTAGAAAAGATAACGAATGGCTGAAAAGCACATGATAAGCTATTAGTCATCAGAAAGATGCAAATTAGAACACAATGAGATACTACTAAACCTATTAGAATTAAAAATATACTGTATGATTACTATATGAATAACAAATCTTGGCAAGAATGTGGAACAATTGGAACTCTCAAACTTTGCTGATGAGAGCATAAAATGTGTCAACCCTTTAGAGAGTTGTATGGCAGTTTCATAGAAAGTTAAACATACACTTACCATATTTCTTGGCCATTTTACTTCTAGGTATTTACTCAAGAGAAAGGAATATATATGTCCCCAAAAGGAATTATACACAAATGTTTATAACAGCTATATTCATAATAGCCCCATACTGGAAACAACTCAAATGTTCATCAACAGATGAGTAGTTAAAAATTTTGTGATGTCTGTGCAATGGAATATGACTCAACAATAAAAAGAAACAAACTACTGATATATACAAGGATATGTCTAAATCTCAAAAATGTGTTGAGTAAAAGAAGCAAGACAAAAACAGTGCACATGCCATATGATTCCAATGATAGGAAATTCGAGAACATCAAAACTAATCTTTAGGGTCAGAAAGTAGATCAGTTGTTGCCTGGTACTAGTCACTGAGTCGGAAGGAGCATGAAGGGAGTCTTTGTGATGATGGAAATATTTGACATGTTGATTATTGTGGTAGTTACATGGGTATGGATATGTGTATATATATATATACCTCTGTCAGGCTGAATTAGCCTATACACTTAAAATGGTATATTTTATTGTATGCTAATCATACTTCAATAAAGTTGATTAAAAGAAAAGATACAATTACATAACCACCAGTATGACTTAACTGATAAAGACTGGCAAGATCAAGTGTTGGCAAGGACATAAAACAATTGGTGCTCTTGGACATTGATGGAAAACTTTTTTGGCAGTCAAAGTTAAATAAACAGCTTCCCTATGACCCAGCAATTCCACTCTTAGCTTTATACCCAAGAGAAATGAATACATATGTCCACAAAAAGACTTGTACAAGAATGTTCACAGAAGTTTTATTTGCAACAGCCAAAGACTGGAAACTACCCAAATATCCATCAACAGGAGAATAGATAAACAAATTGTGATGTTTTCATACAATGGAAAACTACTTGACAATAAAGGAACAAATTAATGATGCTCACAACGTAGACAGTCTCAAAAGCATTGCGTTACATGAGATATATATAAGAGTACATACAGTATTATTCCATTTATATGGATTTCAGAAACAATTAGCACTAATCCATGTGGTTAGAAATCAGAATGTTGGTTGTCTCTAGGCAGGGGAGCTAAGTAGAAGAGGCTCTAGGGAAAGTCCTGGGATGATGGAGGTATTCTACATCTTAATCTGGGCAATGAACACGTGCACTTCTCAAAATTTGTCAAGCTGTACACGTTAAGATGGTGTATTAACAGTATATAAATTATACCTTGACAAAGCATGAAAAAATAAAATTTGAAGTCAGGAAGACTTAGGGGGTCGAGAGTTTTTCAGAGCATGTGTTCTTATTTTCAGAGCTTGTACTTATTTTCTCATTTTCTTAGAGATTCCAAAGATGCTATTTATCATAAACAGTCTTCACCAACAACAAAATTCCTCCTAGAGCAAAGTGACACAGAGCTCTAGTTTTCTGGGGGCACAAAGAAACAAAAACAGGAGCCTTCTGAGCTGTGAAAGCCCAAACTCTTTGAACTTGCAGAAGGGATTCTAAATTGGGAACGCAAACATTTTCTGTTTCCTAGCAAAATGTTCATGCATGCAAAAGCTTCAGGCAGGCAACAGGGCTATTGAAATGGCAATCTGGCCAAGGCAGATGTCTTAAAATGCATTTGAATCCACTCAGGCCCCACTTTAAACAAATGCGGCTTTCTCCCAGAGTTACTCAAAACAACTCATGTACTCTGAGGTCACAGTTAATCTGACTTGCGGGGATCTGAGTTTAAGGGCCTGTGTGTCAGAAGGTTTCTCACAGGCCTTTGGACAAACAGTGTTTGCCACACAAGAAGCAATGCATAGCTCATGGCATTTTATCATTGCCATGCAAAATAGTGTGAGTGTACCAGCAGCAAGGGCCCTCCCACACAATGGGAACATCCCAGTCCAGCTCATCTGAACACAACTCCAAAGAGATTTTATGTTGAAGACATCTAGTGACACACTTGTTTCTGGTGGGTAGCATCCCTCTGATCAGCAGGTCATGGTGTAATTTCAATTGCTTAGGAAGTATTTGCAGATGTGACATTCTGATTATAGGCTGGTACTCTACGGCAGATGGAATCTAGAAATTCTCAAACTTAGAAGAACGCTTTTCAGGGCTGGCTTCATGGGTGTACAACCTGTACACAGGGACTCATGCTCTGTACTTGGTTTATGGATCAGATCACACCATCTTGAAATGAGCCTCGAGTTTTCTTTTGATCTCAGTCCTGCCAATTATGTAGCTAATCTTGACTATGTTACAAAGGCTCATCAGCACCGGACTTTGAGACTAAAAAAGACCTTTGGACTTACTGCTCTCAATCAAGAGCCAATCTATGCATTTGATTTGATTCTTAAACTCAGGGAGAAAGGGAGGTGCCATGGTGAGAGAATTCATATACCAGGCTGCCTTTGCATTTGCACACCCAGTCAGGTATTGGGTCCTCCAATTCGGCTCTACAACAAAACCTTACCTTGAAATATACAAGCTAGGGTAGAAGCAGAACAATGTAAAGATGAAATGAAAACTGGACAAGGATTAAACCAGAGAAATGAGGGAAAGGAAGAGAAAAGTACTACAGCTGAGCCCTTTCTTGTTCTCACAGATTTTTGCAGCTTTTAACTGGTTTCCCTGCCCTTCCTTACCAAATGTTCATAATAGCCCAAAGGTGAAAACCACACAAATGATCAACAACTGATGGATGTGTAAGTAAAATGTGATATACACAATGGACAGTTATTTGTCAATAGAAAAAATGAAGTACTGACACATGGTACATTATGGATGAGTCTCGAAAACATTATGCTAGATGAGAAAAATCACGTTGTATGATTCCATTTATGTGAAATACTCAGATTAGGGAAGTCCATAGAGATAGCAAGTAGATGAGTGGTTGCCAGGGTCTGGGGGCGAGTGGGCGTGGAGTGGGAGAAATGGGGAGTGGAACTAATGGGTACAGAGTTTCTCTTTGGTATGATAAAAGTACTCTAATTGATTTGGTAATGGTTATGTAACTCTGTAAATATACTAAAAGCCATTTAATTGTGCATTTCAAAAGGATGATTTGTTTGATAGGGAAATTATATTTCAATAAAGTCATTTTTCAAAACATGATGTTTAAGTAGTCACTAAAGTTTTAGCATGTTAGCTACTTTTTCCCCTCAGTCTTTTTTTAGTTGAATGAACAAAGATATCCAGGAAGAACCCAGCAATACACATATTACAACCCAAGCCAAATTTCTTCTGGATCACTAAATAAACAGATATGAGAGTGATCTGAGTTTCTCTGATGGATTCGGGTTCCCATGATGTTATCTCCTGCATCTTTGCTGTAGTTCCCTTAGCCATCAAAATTCACCACTGTCCTTTCAGACACAGAGTTTGCAAATCTAAGGAATATGATAAGCAACATCTCCCCCTTATATTTTGGTTTGTTTTATTCAAATAACTCTCAAATCAGCTATTCTTTTAGGCCATGTAGTATTAATAACCAATGAAAAAAATCATCCTAAAGAATGTATGACATATCTAAGGTCACATGCATCTTGTCTTTAAAATGTAAATGACTAGGATCTTGCTGGGAGTGTATTGTTCACAGAAAATTTTTTCTCTGTCTCTAATATTTACATGACTGTACTAACTGGAAGCTTTCAGAACAGAGGCTACTGTGAAATGCTGGAAAATGCCTTCTCCAGGATCCTCCGTGGCCTTATGAATCAATGATTCTATCCCCATGAGCTTCTCTTAAGGACAGTAATTATTGTTTTTACCACCTGCACACACACACTCACACACCACTGTTTCAGGTCTTAATCCAAATCCATATAATGAGTTTGAGGAAGGACTCAAAAGCAGAAGGAAGGGATAGGGGACTATGAGAAGTAGGCAGTAATGCTGAAAGTGCTGTGATGGAAAGAGCCTAATTTGTGGGGTCATGGTGAGTGCAGTAGAAACTGATCAGCCAGCAGAGCGGGGATTCCGTGGTAGAAGAATAAGCTGAGTGCACCAGAATGCAGTGATGGTGGCCATTTCCCAGTAGAGTCCCTAGACAAAGAATGCATTCCGAGCACAGTTACCAAATAAACTATAAGACATCCTGTTAAACTTGAATTTCAGATAAAGAACACATAGTATACAGGATACTCTCCCTACAGCCCCATGAAGAATAATTCAGCTCCAAATGTCAATACTACTTGGGGTAGAGAAACTACTCTCAGCCGGCCTCGATGGCTCAGCCTGTAATCCCGCGCTTTGGGAGGCTAAGGTGAGTGGATTGCCCAAGCCTGCGGGTTCGAGCCCAGGGCAACCTGGCAAGACCTCATCTCTACAATAAATCAAAAAATTAACTGGGTGTGGTAGCGCGCGCCTATAGTTCCAGCTACTTGGATGGCTGAGGCGGAAGGATCGCTGGAGCCCAGCAGGTCGAGGCTGCGGTGGCTGGGAGCGGCAACGGCAGTCCAGTCTGGGCGACAGAGTGAGACTCCAACTCAAAAAAAAAAGAAAGAAAGAAACTCTACTCCCAGCTAAAGAGAATCAGAGGGGCTTAATTGAGAAAAAGAAGAGGGGCACTGGAAGTCATTGCTGACAGCAAGGGTACCCCAGACTCCATAGAGTACCCCACACGGCCAACATTCCCATTCACACATAAGATTCTTCCTGGAGGCACCCTAATGAATGGAGGGAATGTGCAGAGAACTGGTGAGTGGGTGTCCTAAGATGTTGACCTCTCAGCATTATTCTTTCCATAGCATTTTTCTTTCTCATATTGTCCTGGTTCACTTGGCAATCATCAAGCAATGCCCACTCCCTCCCTGGCTCTGGCGTGCAAACCTGATGCAGGTCTGAACTCTCATGGACTCTGTGGCAGATGCCCTTGGGCTCTGTTCATGTCCCCTTTCCCAGTGTCATGTTTAATGATTCTGAAGGGCTTTTATTCCAAACATCCAGCCTTGTGTCTCCTGGTTGGAGGATCACACGCAGGCTTCCAGAACCACCTTTGCCTGCACACATAGACATCCAGAAGTGCCTGGCAGTTTACATCCCCTCCCCATAGGGTTGGTGGGGTAACCCTGATGGGGACAGTAGCACTGAGTGGGATCTACACAGTTCCCTAAGTTTTCTTCTGCCAGGAGTGACTTTATGAGATGTTGAACCTTTGTGGAACCTCCCTCCCTTCTTCATCCCACTTTCCCTACGATTTTTCCCAAGTGTATTTCCTGATCAATCTCTTTCATGTTAATCTCAATCTCAGGGACTATACCTCAGGAACACAGCCAAAGACAGAACTCATCACACTGTTCTCAACATAGCTGAAGAATAGACATGCAACCCAAATGAATACTATCACCTTATCAACAACCATATGCACACATGCTCTCCCCTCCTTTGCCCACAGATCCTGCGATGTGTTCAAGTGACAGGCAGAGAAACTTTGATCTCAGAAAAAGCTTCGCCTTTCCTTAGCCTCAGTAGCTGAGCCATGATAGTTATAGGCCACTCATGGTAACCCCATTTTTTGCCAGTAATTTGTCTTGGAGTTGACAAGTAACCATGTCAACTTCTGGCTGACAGGGTGTAAAGAGAAGTCCACCGGAATTTTACAGAAGAGAGATCTCCCCAAAATAAGAATTTTGTGAGAAGAAGGACCTCTATTATATCCTTTCTTCCTTCCTGTGGTGCCGAGGTGGAAAAGTGGTACTTGGAGCAGCAATAACCATCTGCAACTATGAGCATGAATCCAAAAGGGTCACATGACACTGCTCAGCTCCTGCAATCACTGAGTCATTGACTCAATGAACAGCCCCCTCTCCTCCAAACTTCTACTCTTTGAGATAACCAAATGTTTTCATTTCACTTAAGCCACTGCTGATTACTCTTATGCTTGCCACAAAATGTATCCTGAGATGAAGGCCAATCACAGCCCTCCCATGAAATTGGTTAAGAAATTGGATGCTGTAATAGAAAAGGTCACACCTCCTTTGAGATCATGAACTGTGAGGATGGATGTTTCTGTCAGCCAGGGATTAACTTCCATGTCTATAGGAAGAAAGACACATGTAGTGGGAGAGAATAAATCCAAGGAAGAAAACAGAACTGAAAGACTACTCCTATAGTAACGTTGGTTCTTGTAATGACATTGTCTTCAGCTCCATTATCTGTAAAATGGGAATAATAATCTCTACCATGTAGAGATGTTATGAGAATAATTTGAAATAACATTTGTGAAGTGCCTAGTTTCACTTTTTTTAATTTTAAAAACGCTGGAGAATAAAGTATCCCAGTGTTATCTATAAAGAAGCTTAATGCTTTGTTATTTGATAGTATTGGGATTGCATCCTAGAAGTCAGTGTGTCTGTGCTTGAAAACTTGCTTCCCTTGGAAAGACCTTGGCATCTGATCCAACTTTGCCCTGGTACGTATAGCAGCTTTGCCTAGAGATGGCCAGGAAAGGAGGGAGGCGAAAAAGGACAGAGGGGCAGAAAAGGAAAGAGAATAACTTGAGAGAGGAAGAAGATGAGGAAGAGGAGGAGGGAGAGGAAGAGGAAGGAAAAGAAGAAAGGAAAAATGAAGAAAAGGAGAAGGAAAAGGTAGAGAAGAAAGAAGACAGGAAAAAGAGCAGGAGGACGAAGAGAAGGAGGCAGAAGAAGAAAAGGAAGAGGAGAAAGAAGAGAAAGAAGAAGAACAGGATAGAGAAAAGGAGAAGGAAGAGGAAGAGGAAGAGGAAGAAAAGGAAGAAGAACAAGGGGAATAAGAGAAGGAGGAAGAAGAAGAAGAAAAGGAGAAGGAAGAAGAGAAAAAAGAAGAAAATGAGAGAGGAAGAAAGAAAAGAAAAAGGAAAGAAAACAAGTTGTATATTTAATGAGAATTCCAAAATGCTTCATGGATCTTTCATTCATTGAGTATTTATTGTGCCCCACTCCATTAAAATTTACTGACTGCTTCCTGTCATAGAAAATGTATTTAACATTTAATTAGCAATGTTACATTTAATACTCAAAAAGAAAAACTATTAAATAGGGGATCTTATTTTTCTTATTTCACATTTGAGAAAACAGAAGCTCAAAAAAGTTATATAAATTGCCCCAAGTCACAGATAAGTGGGTGAATAAGGATTCAACCAAAGGGTGCCTAAGTTCAGAGCCCTGTTCTTAGACACTCTTGTGCTAAGTGCCACTGAAGGCATTCACTGAGAATGAAAAGATACATAACACATCACCCAGGGTGCCAGTGTAGTTACTCAATTCTGTATATTTGAGGTTTTTAATATAAATAAAAGAAAACAAAACAAAATGCCACATTCTTCTGTCTGGAGGTTTACAGCCAATGGTGGAGACAGAATATAAATACATAATTTTAATGTATGCTCACTGTTATAAACTTGCAGGAAAGCCATCATTAATTTTCAGAGAAAAAATGTTCTTCATGCCTGGTCTTCCAAGGATGAGTGAGGAATTATCAGAGAAAGAATCTTAGAAGAGAAGAGGAAGGAGAGAAGTAAGCTTCCAAAAGGCAGGCAAGGAACAAGGTGTTTTGAGAGAGGTGACCAGTTGAATGCATTAGAAGTAAAGTAGTAGAAAATTCCATTTAACTTCCAAAAATATTCTGAGTTTACATAATGTTAGTCTCCCTTCTCAGTCCAGTCCCCAAGGCTGTTTTTAGTCATGAAATAAACATCAGTTTTAAAGTTCCCATCCACTTTTTTCTCTCTTCCACACGTACGTGTATAAGCAAAATAAACTTTGAAACCACACAGCATTTTGTAGTAGTTTCATGTGATTTTTTTTGGGGGGGGGAATCAGTTCACATAAATGAAAATATAATTGTAAGTACTGCAATGCCCATTCACACACACACACTGCCAATTTTCCTCAAGATGACTTGGGTATGGGGGGGTCAGTGAGCATAGCTGCGGCTACATCTCCCCAGTTTGAAGGCTCAGGAGAAAGGGATTTTTCCCACAAGAATTTAGCTAGCTGGTGAGAGGACAAGAACATGAAACACTGCTTCCTGACCCCCAGGGTGCCTTACTGCACTTTCTTCCAATTCATTCATATCAGTCGCAGAACTGGTACCCAATTCTTTCTTTTATGAGTAAAAGTAGCTTTACTGAGCAGAAATCTTATTTGATAACATAAGAAGCAGTAACTGATGTTGATCTAGGTATATAGAAATCACAGTTAGACATACAATCAGGCCTGCACAGAGGATGGGAGCAGTAGAGCCTGGGAGGCATGAAATATGAGCCCAACACAAACACACAAGCCACCTCCTAATAAGGAAAAATGATGTTTTGGCCATTCCCTTGCAAAAAAAAAAAAAAAGTCTGGGTTATAGTGACCCGAAAATAAACTTGTCCAGACATCACACTAGGTCAGGTAGAAAACCCAAAACAATCATTGGGTTACCATGGGTGAATTCTACATCAGAAGTTAAATGAGTTCAAGAGCCAGAAGAAAAGAAATATTTAAGGGTGTTGAGATTTATTTTTTGGATGTGTAGAAACTTAAGTTTTCCACATATTCATTTGTTCATTCATTCACCCATACATGCAATGAATAATCTTTTGAGTGCCTATTACAAGGAAAGCACTATTCTGGTAATGTGGCAATATACCAATGATTGAGCTAGATTATGAGAAAAAAACAGATAATGAAAAAATATCAATTGTTATTCCACATAATGAGAAGTGCATGAATACCTTCCTTCTCTCCCTTCTTCCTTCCATTTCTGAACAATTCACTCCAAGAGTCGACATGGGGCTGTGCAAGGTAGGTATCTGCATGGGGTCAGGCAAGTGTGGTGACCCCGAAGAATCTATCAGTACTACGAGGAGGGCATTCACTCAGGGTGGCCTGTTGCTGGGGATCAGAGCCCAAATGGCATTAGGAGGTCATCCATACAGGGAGATAATAGTGCTGTCCTGGCATGAAGTGGTAGAGCCAGAATTGGGTGCCTATGTGCCATATAGGGAGAAGTGGTAGTGGCAGTGGCTTGGCATGAGGCTTGGAAACCTGAGGCAGTGAGAGGCAGCATAGTGTGGAGCATTGGAGCCCAAAAAAGGTGAGAAAGGCATTCATGTAGGAGTTTAGGTGCTGGTGGTAACAATGGAAGACTGGATACACATGGAGGCAATTGATCCACTATGGTTATACTAAGGGTGGGAGGATTAAATTTCTCATGGTCAGAAAAGTAGAAAAAGGACAAAAATGAGGATTATCCACATAGTACTAGATTGGAATTAGAAGCATTGGTGTGAACTTATGGTTTTCAATATATGGAGCTAGATATAGAAGGACAGATATATAGATAGACAGATAGATGTACACATATGTATATATAAATGCATACATTAAATGCCCCGGATCTCTCCACTGAGAAGGTCTAAGAGTTGTGACACTCAATAGTAAAATGTTTACTTTGTGTCCAGATACTGGTTTCTAAATACCATTTTAGGATAAGCAGAATCAACTATCTTTAGAAAAGTGGCTTATTTGAGAGCTGGGGCAAGAAGGGTACAAGGTAAGCCTGGAGCATCTTATTGGACCAGAAAGCAGGGATATGCTCAAAAAGTGATGGGAAAATAGGAAAAGGTCAAAGAAAGCATCTTGAAGAAGCTCCCACAGCAGGGAAATAAAAGTAGAAGATGTCTCATTAAATTTAAATTACAGAAAAAACAAGGGATAATGTAAGTATAAGTAAATCCATGCAATATTAAGCATGTTTATGAAATATTTTGAACACACTTATACACTTATACAAAAAAATTCATTGTTTATCTGCAATTCAAATTCAGCTGCGTGTTTTATATCTTATCAGGCAACCTTATCACACTGCAGAACATGAGACGCTTTGAGTATGAAAATAAACAAAAACAAGGAATATAACTCATTAAATACATTAGAAATCCATGAGTCCATGGTGAGATGAAAGAAAAAGGGGAAGAGTAGAAAGCTTTTTTCTGTAGTAGAATGCCAAATAATAACTGTAGCAGGAGTAATGGAAATAGAAAATGATCATCTGTCAACTATCACAGTAATAATTAAGCCAAGAAGCATCAATGGATGCTAAAACTAGTGGGTAAAGTTTTCATGAGGAATAGGACATTTATACCTCCTCAAATGTGATATCTCTGGTAAAAACAAATAACTTAAACTTAATCACAAATAATCATCATACAGATACAAATTTAGGGACATTCTACAAAACAATTGGCCTGTACTCTTCAAAAATGTCAAGGTAAAGAGACATAACACCTAAATACAACCCATTATTCTATACTGGATCTTTTTGATATGAAGGAGATTATTTAGACAGTTAGTGAAACTTTCTAGGGCATGGAAACTAAATGGTAGTCATGTACCATGTTAATTACCTGGTTTTGATGGTTATATTGTGGTCATTGCTTATAGGAATCACACACTAAAGTGTTAGGAATGTTGGGTCATCATACTGGAAACTTACTCTTAAATAGTTTAGGAGAAAATTTCCTTGTACTATCACTGCAACCTTTTGTAGGTTTGAATTTATTTAAAGTATTTTTAAAATCAGAGAAACAAAGAACTGAATGTCATATGTTCTCACTCATAAGTGGGTCCTGAACATTTATCACAATACTACAAGGGAGGGATGGGTAGTCGTGGGACACTGCCAGGAGAGGGACGGAGTGGGGAGGGCAACTGGTATTACAAAGGTTACCTAATCCTAAACCAAGGGAAGTGAGGACCAGTTGGAGGCCCAAACTTCTTCTGCACATAGATTATGTACCTAATCCTTTCTTAGACACCACATCTCAATAATAAAACAGAGAGAAAAACTAAAATCACTGCCACTAAAAATAACATAAAATGAGGCAAATCTTTAGTTCTTAATAGTAAAGCATTTTGTCACAAAGACTAATGTATACATTCTACAAGGGGAGATCCCATCAATCCTAGAATTATTGTCTTGTTATAGCATAGGCTTCCTTCACTAGGTACGTGTTCTTGAAACTCATCAGCATCAGGATACCAGCTAGTGTTGTTGTGAGATGCTGTGTCTGGCTTCAGTGAATTTTGTTTTGGAGATTCTTTCAATATGTTTGCCCATTTCATGATGGGTGATTTACAAGCACACCTGCCCATACCACACTGAGTGTTCAGCAGTTTTTGACCAAAATGACATGATCCCTGTGCCCCACTCTCCCTATTCACCAGATCTCATCAAAAGCAACTTTTTTTTGTCTCCCCAGATGCGTCCTCAAAGGGAAACATTTTGTCAATGTGGAAGAGTTGAAAAAAAATGTCAGAAGCACTAAAAGGCATCACAATTGATGAATTCAAAAAGTGTCTTGAGCAAGGAAAAAAATGTCTCGATATGTGTACTGCATCAAACAGAAAGTACTTTGAAGGTGACAGAAGTTTAAACATGTAAGAATTAAGACACTTTTTTTTTTGAGTTGGAGTCTCACTCTGTCACCCAGACTGGAGTGCAGTGGCCGC
>NW_007055603.1:514166-572259 GCF_000164805.1 Carlito syrichta | reverse complement strand
GGCTCAGGCAATCCACTAACCTCAGCCTCCCAAAGGCACAGGATTACAGGCTGAGCCACCGAGCCCGGCCCACAATTTTTTATAAATAAATTTTGCATTTTTTTGGTTCCCCTTCTATAACTCTTTGTCCTCCTCAATCCAATGCTAAGCATTTTATCAGATGTAAAGTCTATGACACAATTCTGATAATCTGCACAGATCTAAGGTTTATATAGGGTAAAAGATAACTATTAAACCCAGACAATTTATGAGAAGTTGTCAATAAGTCGCACACGCAAAACTAGGTAAAGTCTTTGAGTTTAGGTTTGCATTAGCCTGCCCAGAGAAGATAGGTTGCTAATGAAAAGCATAGAGAAATAAAGAGAAAGAATTTAGAACCAAACAAGGAAGAACTTTCAGATTCTTAAACAACAGTACTGCACCATGGGCGTCAAAAGAGAGAAGCTCTAAATAGCTGCTAAGGCCAATTAGGAGATGGCTGTGTCAATCCAGGTGTATAACAAGAAAAGTAACTAAGGTGAGCATGGCAGAAGGAACAGAAGGTACGAAATGGATGCTACTGAATTGTAAATAAGAAAACAAAACAAGCTTGATCTTCTTCAGTCTAGAACCCAGGTCAGCAAATGTTTTCCGTAAAAGGCCAGATGGTAAATATTTTCATCTTTTAAGTCAGACAGTCTCTGTAGCAACTATTCAATTCAACTCTGCCATTGTACTGCAAGAGCAGTCATAGACCATACTTAAACAAATGAGCGTGGTTGTGTACCAATAAAACTTTATTTACAAATAACAGGCATGAGGATCTATCTGCCTACAGGCTATAGTTTGACAACTCCTGGTTTAGAGAATTCAAGATAACTCTATGGTTTTGATTTCAGGCAACCTGAAGAAGGATCACACCACCAAGATGAGTAGAAAAGCTAGAAGGAGGAGGTATTCAACATAACAGCATCAGTTTCATTTTACCCATTTAGCACTTGAATACTAAAAGGAAGGGGGCTAATGAAGTCATGGGATAAGCAACTTGACCATAGAGAAGGGAAGACCAGGAGACAGGCAGAGGGGTGTATTCTCTGAAGGTGCTGAAAATGCAGGGTAAAAGGTGATCTGGAAGCATATAAGAGAGCCCAGAGAATGTGTGGAATAGACCAGTGGGAGTTTGAAACTAGGCACCAGATAGGCATCAGAGGGGCAATGGGGGTGAAATGGAAAGAAGGCAGTGAGTTAAACCAGAAAAAGAAGGTAACAGACATACCCTAAGGGTACTCCAAACAAATCACAAATAATCCCTTCCCAGTGTATGTGAGCAGAACCCATGACTTGCTTTGAATCAGATGAATATGGCAAAGGTGATGGCCTACCACACTCTTAATTGTATTCCATTATAGAAGACTCTATTTTAGCAGATTGGGCCAAGAGACTCTCTGTCTTTGAGGAAGTGAACTGCTATGCTAAGAGGTCTGAGAAAGGGCCATGAGGCAAGAAATGTGGATGAGCTACAAAAGCCATGATTGGTTCCTGGCTAACCACCAGGGAAAAAACAGGGACCTCAGTCCTACAAAGACAAGGAACTGAATTCTGTCAACAACCAGATGAGTTGGAAAAGGACTCCAAGCTGCAAAGAGAAATGCAGCTTGGTTGACACCTTGATTGCAGCCTTGTGAGACCCTGAGCGGAGAACCCAGTTAAGCTGTGCCTGGACTTCTTACCTATGCTAACTGTGAGATAAGAAATGTGTGTTGTTCTAGCCTCTAAGCTTGTGATTTATTATGCAGCAATAGAAAACAAATACAATCAGGGAAAAGGTGTCCCTGATGGTGCTGTCATTTCAGATGGCAGTTGGTTTCCAGGTCTGCTTCTGTTTGCCAATTTATGGCTATTCATAGATTTTGGAAGGCCAAGGCCTAGAAATGCCTCAGTTATTGCCAGCTTTTTACACTTTCTTGTTGCTTTTCAAAATAGTGGGTGGGAAAAAACCATAGTAGAATCATTTTACACAAATTTAGCTTTACTTTGGACAATAAGATCCACTCATAGCATAATACTGAGACATCAGACAAAAGCCCTATTCGTTTTTCAAAATGAATAGTATTTAATGTTGGAAGTGTAATGCGAAAGATGAACAGTAAAGGGTGGGAATGAAGCAGTCAAGAGGTCAGAATTGAAACGGACATCACATTATTCTTCACCCAGCCTTGCCTCTCCTGAGGAATGTCAACAGCATAAAAGCAAGCCAGAAACAGACTTCAGGGGAATTCAAACTTGTATCTAATTCTTGGAAAATAAAATGTAATCATTCTAATGACTCTTGTTCTTTAACAGTGCAACAATAAAAAGAACAAACCAACAATTTCTTTTTTTCTTTCTTTTTTCTTTTTTTTTTGAATCGGAGTCTCACTCTGTCACCCAGGCTGGAGTACAGTGGCACAATCACAGCTACTGCAGACTCAAGCTGCTGGGCTCAGGCGATCCTTGTACTTCAGTCTTCTGAGTAGCTGGGACTTCAGGCATGTGCCTTCACACCCAGTTAATTTTTTGATTTATTGTAGAGATGCAGTCTCAGAATGTTGTCCAGGCAGGTCTTGAACTCCTGACTTCAGGCAATCCTCTTGTCTTAGCCTCCCAAAAAACTGGGATTACAGGCATGAGCCACTGTACCTGGCCAAACAATATCTTAATACATGGTTTTGGAAAACCAAATATTCTGCATCAGAACGTAATTCTTTCTAGAAAAGAATGGCTTAAAAAAAAGAGGAAATCCTGCCAGTCATTCAATAAGCACTAATATATATTGAGACTGAAGGGCTCAAAAGGGCAACTTGATGAACTTGTTGGGGAAAAATTTATACACTTGCCTCATGAGAGTCAAGAATACATAATTCCTGGATTTTCATTTCAGTTAATATAGTCGTTTTTTTAAAGGCATCTTTAAATGTACTAACATGGAAAAAGGTCAAGGTAAGGAAATGTATTCATATAATGCAGTCCTGTTTATTGTAAGAGAGGAAAAGGGGCAAGGGAGGAAGAGGGGGGAGACAGACACTGCTAAAAGATTAGGTTGCTATGCACCAAAATTTATTCTTCGTTTCTTGAATATAATAGAATTGTAGCTTGGCATATGGCTGCTCAGCTACACTTCAATTCTCAGTCCTCTTCACAGCTAGGTATGGCTATGAAAGTAAGTTCTTCATACTATGTGCCTTCTTCATACTATGTTTCACTCTCTCCCACTAGATGGAATGGTGATCATCAGAGTAACTGGGGGACTACATGTTGAAGACAGCAAAGCCAAAGTTCATCCCAAAATCTCAGACTCAGTCCTCGGAACTAGGCTTAGTCAATCGAATTCTCTTGATCAGTGTTTTAAGTCTGTGAAGAGTGACAGGGTTATGAACAATGAGGTGGCCCAGTTCATGGTGACAAGATTAGCACTGAGAGGCCAACAGAAGTGGCAGCAAGTGGCCACAGCTTCCTTACCTAACTATTCCCTGGTGTGACTGTATTTGTGTCCTCAACTGCCAATGACTTGGGGTATGGAGAATAGGGTCAGATTCCCAAGGGCGTCTGGGTTCCAAACAAGTCAGCAGAGGATTCAGCTGTGTAGTCCAGATGTAATGGCAATATGATTTTCTCAATAGAGAAATGAGACAAAGATGTGTGAAAATATAGCAAGTCCTGGGCTTTATATTCAAGCATCAAAATATTTAATAGAAATTCACATCAAATTGACAAAAAAAAAGTTGTATAAGATTTCCCACACAAAACTAGATGCCACTTCTTAAATAAAATCTGGGCTTCTCAACCATGGCAGTATGGATCTTTGGGATTATTTTTGTTACAAGGAGGATGATATTCTGTGCACTATAGAATATTTATCAGCATCCCTGCGATCAGCCCTCTAGACATCAGTAGCATGCCCTCTTCCTCCACTATGACAACCAAACATGGACAGATTTTCTCTAGGGGGCAAATCTCCACACTTTCACTTAGAATGAAAACCACTGCATTAAATAAATGCATACAAATCACTCCTTTTCTTCTCATGCTTTCTTTTAAAATTCTACAAAATGGTCAGATCTTTGGAACATAACTGAACACTCACTCAGTTGGTTAATATGCCTGAATAGGCTTCAAAAACTTGTGGTTGACACAACATGGAGCATTACAGTAATTAAGAGAGATTATAGAAGCAGGATTCAGAAGGTTATGGCAAATGAGCCTAATAAATGAGATTCCATTCAAAAAGGATAAATATAAGCCTATTCACTTGAGTGCAGACCACCAACAGCAAATCATAGGATGAGAGAGTAGTGATTTAGCTCCTGCAAGTGTGAAAAAGGTTCAACAAAAGCAAACTGCAACATTATTGCCACAATGAGCAGATACTTTCAGAATCATTTCACACAAACTCCTGGAGGTCATCTACATAGCTTGGTAGTAGGTTCACCCATGGGAGATGATCACTGACTTTGAGGGGCTTGAAAAGAGGTCTGGAAGACTCACAACCCAAGGTGCTAAATGTCACAGGTTCCTGATCTGATTACAGAGAGAGTTTTGTAAGCAACCTACACTTTGTGCATTTATCTGGGAACTTTTGCTGAAAAGGTGGGAGCTGAGGGTAGATCAAAGGCTCATACTACAATCTATTTTTATTTCATTATTATCATTGCATGTCTAACTAAAATGTCTTTAGTTAAAGTCAAAGAGCTAGTCATTTTTGTTTGAAGAATTATTTTTAAAAAGACCAATGTTTACAGATAAGATATCTGATAATATTTTATAGCTGGCTTAATAATTTTAATGTATTTAGGAAATATTGTAATAAAAATATTTAGGAAACATTGTAATAAAAACCAGAAGTGTTCGAATAAAAATATTTTTTAAAATATACTAGAAACTTCAGGAGTTTCAGGACCTATATTTGCATTTGTTTTCACAAGAATATTTGAGCCAAATAAAGACTCAGTGACATCATAGTACACTATATGAATGAACATCTCAATCAAGGAGAATGGAGACAAGAGACAGAAAGTTCAGCCACCATGTGACACAGTGTAGTATAGACAGGTGTCCCTGAAAAAGTATGTCTTGTAGTGTTTGGTGCTTGTGGTAGATGCTTATTCTCCACCCCCACCCCCACCAAGAAAGAATTCCCAACCTCTGCCCCACAACTTACCTTTCCTTGCTGGCACAGACTCGCCTCCCACTGAGTGCCAAAATACTAGATTCTCACTCTTACCTTCCCAGACTCCTTTGCAATGTGATTATGGGTACAGGATCCAATCCTGACAAATGAGACCTGAGGAAAATTCTGCCAAGAGACTTCTAGGAAAGGTTTCTTTTTTTTTTTTAAATAGCAAAGATGGAAATGCCCTCTTTTCTTCACTTAAGTGTGGTCTTACTTATACACAGCATCAGGCAAGGATATAGGCACCTGTCTATATGGAGGGAGACATCTCTGAGTCAGGACAGAGAGATAAATTGCATCTGGATACTTAGTGTCATTGAGTCCCTGAATTAATCCTGGGACCATGTTCCAGGTTTATGCCTGTGGCATGCTGATTCTAAGATGGCAGCAAGGGTTTCCATCCTGATATTTGTACCCTTACCAAATCCCCTCCCATTGAATATGGGCTGGTCTACCTGACATGCTTCCAACAAATATAATACAACAAGGATGATGAGATTTCACTTCCAGAATTGGAAGTTTTGTCTTGCTATCTGCCTCTGCTATTGCTATCTCAGCTTTTATAAAGTAAGCTGCCATGTTGGAGAGGTCCATGAGTCAAGCCACTGAGAGTGACCTCCAGCCAACTGCCAATGAGAAACTGAGGCCCTCAGTCAAACATCCCTGAAGTAACTGAATTCTGACAACCAAAGTGAGCAGGTAAATAGATCCTTCCTTCCCAACCAAGCCTTCGTGTAAGACCCCAGCCCAGGCTGTCACCTTTTTTGAAGCCTCATATAGACCCTAAAGTAAAGGAATTGGCTAAGCTGTGTCTGGACTGCTGACCCACAGAAACTGTAAGATAATAAATATATATTGTTTAAAGCCACTATGCTAGTGGCAATTTGCTACAAAGTAATGGATAACTAATGCAGTGCTTATGAGAATTTTTTTTAAAAGTTGTCACTGTTTAAGCAACTTTTATTTCATATATTCTTACATGTAACCCAATGCAGCCTAGCTGATACACAGGGAAATTTTTTGGGTCGATTCCACCTTTTTGTGTTTGTAATATTTTTTGGCACAATCAGAAGCTATTGCTTATTACAAAATTCATCTTATATATCTGCCATTAAAATATTCCAAAATGCTACTGTGTTAACGTTATATTCAAACAAACAAGAATGATTAGCAGAATTATCAAGTCCTCTCATTAGAGGGTGATTCATTTCAGTTAAATGCATTCTAATTACCTTGAGCTAGGAAAAAAAGAACTTTTGTGCTTATTGGCAACATTTTTACAGTATTCTTATGCAAACAAACATTTTATGCATTTGTGTTATTCAAATCAAAGCATGGAGTTGGACCCAAGTCTTCATTTTTAACTATAAATCCATCACTAAATTTTAGCAAAGCCAAATTATTTGTCAAATTAGAGTGTTGTGAAATTTACTGACTGTTATATATGAAGTACTTATTTTGATTTAATAGATTTAGTAATAAGTGACTCCAATACAGTAGAAAAACTTCCCAGAGAACCATTATCCATCACATATATAAATTCCTCTCCCCTTTATTTGAGAGCACCACCAAGCTGCCTAGTAGGAAGTTATATCACACATCAGCCCTAACGTTTGTAGTAACTACTTTGGTGACTTTCTTCTGGGGTCTATATTTTAAATCTTGTTTATTTTCTCTTCTATGAATATATCTCTTATAAGCTTAGTGATTACTAGACCCTCTTTCTTCTATTTTGGTTTCAGCCTTTCTGGAGGAGGAGGACTTAACTTTTTAAAGTTCCCTGAGGATGACTGGACCACCACCAAAGTGAAACTATATGCTATGGAGTCTATATCTTAAGTTAGATCACCACAAGCATAACTTTCTTTCTTTCTTTCTTTCTTTCTTTCTTTCTTTCTTTCTTTCTTTCTTTCTTTCTTTCTTTCTTTCTTTCTTTCTTTCTTTCTTTCTTTCTTTCTTTTTTGAGTTGGAGTCTCACTCTGCACCCAGACTGGAGTGCAGTGACCGCTTCCGGCCACCACATAACTTTCTAATGTAATCTATCCAGTCATGTTTGTGTGGTACTAAAAATAACTTAGTTGAATTATATGGATAAGAGATCAGAACATAAGGAGTTCATTTATAGTTTTATATTTAGCTATATTTTAGCAAAATTGGAATAAGTCAACACTGGGAGTCTGCTGTGGATTGAATGTTTGTCTTCCACCCAAATTCTTATGTTGAAACCCTAACTCCCAATGTGATGGTATTTGGAGGCCTGGCCTTTAGAAAGTAATTAGTTTTAGATGAGGTCATGAGAGTGGGACCCCATGATAGGATTAGTACTCCCAAATAAAGAGAAAGAAAGGTTTCGTCTGCTGGTGCAAGTCTGTAATCCCAAAGCTTTGGGAGGCTAAGGCAGGAGAATTGTTTGAGGCCAGGAGTTCAAGACCACTCTGGGTAACATAGCAAGACCCTTGTCTCCATAAAAATTAAAACAAATAGCTGGACATGGTGGTGCATGCCTGTAGCCCCAGCTACTCAGAAGGCTGAGGCAGGAGGATTGCTTGAAGCCCAGGAGTTCAAGGTTGTAGTGAGCTATGACAATGCCACCACACTCCAGCCTGGGTACAGAGTGAGATCCTGTCTGTAAAATAAGAAGAGAGGAAGAAAGAGAGAGAGAGTGAGGGAGGAAAGAAAGAAGGAAGGAGGGAGGGAGGGAAGGAAGGAAGGAAGGAAGGAAGGAAGGAAGGAAGGAAGGAAGGAAGGAAGGAAGGGACCAGAGCATTCCTCTCTCTCTCTCTCTCTCTCTCTCTCTCTCTCTCTCTCTCTCTCTCTCTCTCTCCCCCATGTTAGGATACAATGAGAAGGTGGCCCTCTTCAAGTAAAGAAAACAGGTCTCACTAAGAACTGAATCTGCTGCTGGCACCTTAATCTTGGGCTTCCCAGCTTCAGAACTCTGAGAAATAAATTTCTGCTGTTTAAGCCACCCAGTCTATGGTATTTTGTCATAGGAGCCTGAGCTGACAGAGGATTCATGAGACTTTTTCTTCTCAGTTGGTCACTATTTGAACAGCAATGCTCTAAAGTGATGGTGGTTCTTAACCTTCTTTTCTTCTTCTCTTTAACACATAAAACAATGATGCTTACATGCATGACATTCTCCTATGAAGGTATGATCCCCAAAGTCATGCACAATTAACTGCAATCTTTTCATCTTGCCATCAAGAAAAAATATCAGAGTAAGGCAGTTTGCCATTTTTGCTAATGTAACCTTGAATTTGCTTGGATTTAAACATATA
The DNA here is from genome assembly GCF_000164805.1 of Carlito syrichta. Classification (NCBI taxonomy): domain Eukaryota; kingdom Metazoa; phylum Chordata; class Mammalia; order Primates; family Tarsiidae; genus Carlito; species Carlito syrichta. The sequence continues at coordinate 563,790 of NW_007055603.1, read as the reverse complement.
AATTATATTATGTCTTAATTTGAGATTTATCCATGTCGACACATATGAACCTAGTTCACTTATTTTTCCTGAAACATTATCCCATAATTAATGTATCTATTTTCATATGGGTATGTTCTTTCCAACTTTTATCACATATAATTCTGCAATTAACGTTCTCATCCGTGTGTATGATAATTTTTCTAGAGTATATATTTAGAAGTGGAGCTGATGACTAAAGAGACTGGCATCTTCAATTTGACTGGACACCACTGTATTGCTCTCCATAGAGGTGGTACCATTTTACATGTTTACATGCAGTAGATGAGGACTTCATACACACACACACACACACAATTTTCTATTTTTTGCACACTTTCATTAACTCCAAAACTTTACCTGTGCCTGTTGTTGGATAATGAAAGAAGGAATGTCTATATCACATATTCAGTTTCACCACCCCTTCAAGAAATAGTGACAAAGGCCCCACCCTATGCTCATTTCAGTAGGGGTGTCAGAATAGAAAAACATTTAGATTCAAAACCTGCCGATGCTCTCCCTACCACAAGATCTTACACTACTCATTTCACCTCCCTGAACTTCAGTCTCACTGTAATCAAAGTGCAATAACATTCACCTCATTGAGTAAATAGTAAAAGAGAGAGAGAGAGAGAGAGAGACCAAAGTTTGATTATGGTGAAGCATTTGAGGGAAAGAGAGAATTTTTAAAAGATTAAAATAATGCCCCAGTTCTCAAAGATGTTTTTGCTGTTGTTGAAATGAAACAACTATACACACATAGAAGAGATGGCCCCAACTAGTTCTGTCCATATTATGAAACCTTTTGGTAAAAGAGCAGTCCTTGGAAGCAGTTTACTTTATTTTATTTAATATTTCATTTTCTTTTATTTCCATTTGTTTAATTGACATATAATAATTGTAGCTAATTATGGGGAGACATTTTAGTATGAATATACAACACTGCATTTAATCAGGGTCTCTGGCAACTTCCAATAAAGATTTTAGAAACCAGCACACCCATCAACTAAGTTATATCTTGGAAAACACTTCTCCCTTTCCCTGCCCCAGTAACTAAAATAACATCCTGGAATGAGATGTTTCTATTGTTGTAATATTTTCTGGCTGTGTCTATGGAATGCCAAAACAAGTGAAAACTAAAACATGCAGGAAAATCAGGTACTTGGCACTTTAAGAATTGATTGCTTCATTGACTTAAACTATTCTCCTTCTAATGCATTGAATCAGGCTGACTTTTGTGTGTAGACATAACTTTACTGTTTAGAGTTGAATGTGGGGTCATTCATCTTTAGTCAGTCATGCATTTGATCTGAAGTTATTTGTGAAATTTACATTTATAAAAATGCTTTCTTAACTTTAGCAAGCAGAGTTATTTTTTCTTCTAAACACATCATATAACTTTTTTCTATTAATTCTTATCTTCAAAATAGTCCAGGGTTTCTCCATGCTTTTCCTTTCTTAAGCAAAATAGTATCTCCTCATTCTCCCTCTCTATGTCTCTCCAGAAGCCTCCAAGGTTCACAGATCCTCTGAATAGTTTTCTTTCAATAATTTCTCTCCAGAGGGCAAAGGTTTCTCTGACTTTTAGGTGTTTATAAAATGACTTGTTTGCTCGCATCTGTTTGTTATCCTGGGCTCCAGGTTCCTGGACCTCCGGTTCCCATTGTTAATGTTCTCATTTTTCATCTATCTCGTACTTAGTGCCTGAAGGGACTCTAATCCCAGCCTCTCCCAGGCACTGCTGGATGCAGATGGGAAGAGGAAGGAGCCACATGGAGGTCTGCCCCTGGTCAAGGACCATCTTTACATTCTAAGGCATTCGGATTTGCCAAGTGTGACTTCAGCTGGAAACAATCTTGAGGTAGGAAGACTTCCTGCGCTGTATTCTGCAGTTTAATGAATGTGCTTCCCAGCTTTCTTCTCAAGGACTGATTCCACAACCTAGGTCATTATGGGATGTTTTAGTCATTTGCTTAATTTTCTTATTGAAAGAGTAATGCTATTTTCCAACAATCTTTAGAATAGAAGAATATCTGAAGAGGGGAGAAAATTGCTTAGTCACAGGTAAAAACTTGTCTGTGATTTTTTTTAAGAGGCAGAGTCTCGCTCTGTCACCCAGGCTGGAATGCAATGGCATGCAGCTCAAACTCTTGTATACTCTAGTAGCAGCAACTATAGGCATGCACCACTACACCTGGCTAAATTTCTTACTTTGTAGAGATGAAGTATTGCTATGTTGTCCAGGACAGTCTCAAACTCCTGACCTCAAGCAATACTCCCACCTTGGCCTCCCAAAGTGTTGGGGTTACAGGTATAAGACACCACGCCTGGACTCTCTGTAATTTTATAAAATGGAAAAACTTGAAAGGGCATGAAGAGTTACCTAATCCACCTTTTCTTCTTTTTATTCAGTTAATAAATATTTATTGAACCTTCCTTTCTTTGGAAGGCACTTCCCAAGTCACTCAGTAATCTACTTGCTTCATCTGTAGGGATTCCCTGTCCTTACTCACTTGCCCAACAGGCTGTACTCCACTGAGAATAAAATACTCTTTCCTCAAGGACATTTCATTAACTCCCACAATTGAAGTTTCAGTAGCAAAGACATATATATATATATGTATATATATATATTTCTTCAAAATGAAATTACCAATATACTGTTTAGAAAAAATCATATAAAATAATCAACTGGGGGAGTAGATTGTAGAACCTCAAATTGGGCTCAGCATTTAACCACAATGACAACTCCCTTTTGTAAGCTTCAATTCTAATGCATACAAATATTTCTCTTTTTTTTATAAAGATGTAGGGTACAATTCAGGGTTAGGTTTACAAATGTTGATTATGCAGGTACCCATGTTGATGAGGGCATACAAATATTTCGATAGGAGCATGGACATGAATGCCATAACATGATACCTAAAACACCCATGGGAACACCCACTAGAAGAGCTGACACAAAATGGCAGACCGCACGGGTATTGGCAAGGTTGGGAAACCCTTAGAACTCTAATACTGGGGTCAGCAAACTACCAGCCAGATAGTACATATTTTTGGTTTTATGGACCTTACAGTTGCTTTCACAACTACTTAACTCTGCCCTTGCCATGGGAAAACAGACATAGGCAGTACATATAAAAATGAAGTTATGTTCCAATAAAGCTTTACTGATAAAACAGGCCTTCCAGTCATAGTCTGCCAATTCCTGCTCTAACACATTATTGCTGAGAATATAAATTTGTATGAGCAGGCTCGAAAACTAGAGCTGAATTACAGTTGACCCTTTAAAAATATGAGGATTAGGAGCACTGACCTCCCATGCAGTCGAAAATCTGTGTATAAATTCTTGACTCTCCCAAAACTTAACTACCAATGATGTTCACTGGAAGGCTTACTGATAACACAAACAGTTGATTAACATACATTTTGTGTGTTATATGTATTAAAAGCTGTATGCTTATAATAAAGTAAGCTAGAGAAAAGAAAATGTTAAGAAAATCTATTTACTATTTATTAAGCAGAAGCAGATCATCATCTGTCATCTTGTTGAGGAGGAGGAATATAAGATGTTGGTCTTGCTGCCTCAAGTGTGGCAGAGGCAGAGGAAAATTCACACACAAGTGGGTCCTCAAAGTTCAAACACATGTTGTTCAAGGGTCAACTGTGTGTGTGGGTGTGTGTGTGTGTACATGAAGTCTCGGCAATTCCATTTTTAGGTATATATGCATGCAATATATAAATATGCTTATTTAAAAACCTGTGCAGCACTGTATGACTTATAATAGTCAAAAGCTGAATATAATGCAAATGTTCATCAATAGTAGAATAGATAAATAAATGTTAGCATATTCATACAATGAAATACTACATAACAATGAAAATGAATAAATTACAACAATATGTTACAACCTAGATGTATCTCACAAAACAATGTTAAAGCCAGAAACAAAATAATATGTAACATGTGACTACATTTATATAAAATGCAAAACTAATCTATGAGGTTAGAGGTTGGGATAGTGCTCACCTTTGACAGATAGGGGCCCGAGGGCTTTCTGGGGAGCTGTATTTCTGGCCATGCTCTATTTCTTGATCTGGAGCTGGTCAAGTGGGTAAGTTTGTGAAAAAGGAAGTGAGGTGTGCATTATTATCTGCATACTTTCTGCATACATTTTATACATCAATGAAATACAGTTTGTCCTCGAAAACATGGACTTGAAATGTGCAAGTCCACTTTTATGCTGATTGTCTTCCACCTCCTCCACCCCTGAGACCGCGAGGTCACCACCTCCTCTTCCTCCTCTTTCTTGGCCTATTCCATGTGAACACGATGAGGATGAAGACCTTTAGGATGATTTATTTCCACTTCATGAATAGTAAATATATTTTCTCTTCTTTATGAGTTTCTTAACATTTTCCTTTCTCTAGCTTACATGATTGTAAGAATACAATATATAATACATCTAACATACAAATTATGTGTTATTCAACTGTATGTTATCAGTAAGGCTTCTGGTCAACAACAGCAGGCTATTAGTAAAGTTTTGAGGGTGTCAAAAGTTATGTGCAAATTTTTGATTACAAAGGGGGTAGATGCCTCTAACCTCTGCATTGTTCAAGGGCCAACTGTATTTACAAATAAAACCTGCAAAGACTTATTCAACAGCTCACACAGTTCAAATCCTATTTCCTCACTGAAATTTTCCTTGCAGTCCTGGGATAGATCTCTTCTTCCTTGGCGTACCCATGGCACACTGCACATTCCTCTACTACGTAATTCATGATTGTTTACATATCTTCTTGCTAGGGTAGGCTCTTGCTATTTGAGAACAGGGACCACATTTTCATTATCTTTTGGTGCCCAAAGTCTAACAAAACAATTGATACAAAGTAGACTAAAAGTAAATGCCATCAATTGAGCTCAAATATGTTGGATGTTCATTGGAAAAGGCTACTGTGAATTGATTACTCTTTAGCCATTGCCAAAGACTTACCAGAGTCATTTATAATCCAGGGAAATTCTCAGAGTCTGATGGAAATACCTCTCTCTCTCTCTCTCTCTCTCTCTCTCTCTCTCTCTCTCTCTCTCGCTCTTGCTCTCGCTCTTACTCTCATTCTTGCTCTCTCTTTTCTTTCTCTCTTCCACTCTCTCTGTTCTTCAGAAACTTGGCCCCTTATTTGTTTGACAACAGAAATGCATTTCATTTTACAAGATCTAATGTTATGCACTCTGCTATTTTTTTAGTAAATATTTCAGGCTAGAACTATCCATTTACACACAAACACACACACACACACACACACACACACACACACACACACACACACACACCAGTGTCTCTTATAAAACCATGGTTGGGAAATTGTCTATTTTCTTATACAATGTCCCATATATTAAGCTCTACAACATATATTTTTCCTTTAATTCAGTGACAGAAAAAAAAATGTTCTTTGCTGATGAACTTACTTATTAAATGCTGTCTTGGGGATCCAGGAACTGTTTCTTTCTTTCTTTTTTTCATTTGTCAGAACTCAATCAAATGTTCAATTCGAATGATTAAGTCAGTTCAGGACTCCAGTGACATCTATGCTTCTGTTTCTTTTATTTTGCCTCAGCTCTACTGTGATCTGTAATTACTCTTTTTTATTATGTTTAATTTGTTAAGCCACCTAGAAAAGCAGGTAAAATATATATCTTAAATCAGAGTTTCTCAGTCTCAGCCCTATTGACATCTTGGACTAAATTATTGGTTGCTGTCAGGGCTGTCCTGAGCATTGTAGGGTGTTTAGAAGTATCCCCAACCCTTCCCCACTAGATATCAGTTGCACCACCACCACCACCTCCTAGTTGTGGCAACCAAAATTGTCGCCAGATCTTGACAAATGTTCCCTGGTGGGTAAAATCACACCCCATTGAGAATCAATGTTTTAACTATATAAATAATTATTTTAGAACATTTTAAAGTCCTCATATCTAAACTTGCTCACCAAGTAGCTATTAAAGAAGATGTAATGCAAAGTATTGATTAAAAGCTCAACTATATCTTCACCCACATTAAGTGCAGGTAAGTAGGTGCTTAGCCAAATGAAGAAGGCATGTACATGCCCACTGGCTTACAAAGCCAGAAGACTGTGGCTGAAGAGAGATTCAGCAAAGGTCAGAGAATGGAGGATGGTGATTCCATGCCTTTTCTGGAGGTAAACACATAGGGAAAAATGATCAAAAATGGTTGAGAGTCACCAGCAATGTTAGAAATATATTTCAACGCCACACTGGGAAAGTTTTAATGGAAATAGTAACCCCAAAGTCAGTTCATGTTCTTTCTGATAATTCTCTTCCCTAGTCCTGGTAAATGAAAACATCTGGAGGAAGACTGGATTTGTTTTTTTTTTTTTTTTTTTTTTGCAAAGTAGAAAATGACTGAGAAGTCTGGGTGGCTTTTATTGAACAAACTTGGAAGCTTCCCTGAAAATTTTTTTTTACAAAGAGCAACATATGAGGGAAGGAGTGATAAAGTCCAAAGTAGGCAGACGATAAGTCATAAATAAGACCACCATCCACCAGTTTAGAGCATTACACTTTCACCTACCAGCTCCTATCTGACTCTCTGAGGCAGCCTGGACAAGTTACATTCTTTTGGTTTTAAAGTTGGGTTAGTCAAACATGTATATGACACAGAGTTATGAACTTGAGGTATTGAACTATTGTTGACTGTTAGAACACAGAAAAGTTTAAATGGGATTCATTAATTCTATGCAACCTATAAGACCTTCCTTCCTGAAGTCTCCCTGATTCTGCCCAGCTCTAAATCAGAATTATCCAGTTCCTCTCTTGTCTTTCTTCTGCGCTCTTTCATTAGTACTGTCTGTCTGTGTGGGAGCTTTTGCTCCCTATTCTAGTACATAGTGTCTTCCTCATCTTTGTTTTCTCCACTGTTTTTTTCCAAGCACAGGGTCTTGTAGGACTCCAAAAACGTTTGTTTAATTGAGACTGATATATTAATATATTCCTGAATTTCTACTGGTTATTCAGTAGAGAAACTTGAGTAGTAAAAGCTTCACCCTAAAGGGGTAAAGAATTTCTGAAAAACATCCAAAGGTTTGTGACTCTGTGACCCTCTAAAAAGAAAAACAAATGTTTATGCTCAGGAAAAGGAGCTGGCAACAGCTCTTTGCAGGATGAATCCTTTGCCCACACTCTCCAGGATATGACCTTTGAGTGGCACATGTGATGGACATGGCAGCACAGTTTTTAAGCAGTTACTAGAGGGCATGCTTGAGTGAGAATGATTCCACTTCTCACTGTCCATGTATTTAAAACAAGGACTGACAGATGACAAGGATATTTATCTCATGGGCCTCTACTGTTTTTATGGCATGGAAATTTGCATTTGTTTCTTTAAAAAATCATATGTATTTCCAATACACACTTTCACGTTATGAATTCTCAACCTCTGTGAGTACTCGTGAGTTAGAAGATTTACTCCTATTTTGTAGGAAGAAACTAAGGTTCACAAAGCTTGGAGGACCTTCCTAAAGTCATTGAGTCAATTAATGACAGAGCAAGTCGTCTGATTCTAAGTCTGGGACAGTGGGTCTCAACGGGGGTAATTTTGCTTCCAGGCAGACATGTGTATTTAATTATGAGGATGATAAAGTTAGGGAATTGTGGCTCCTGTCTAGGTCCCTTTGCCTCCAGCTCCTTGCTCCTTTACTGACAAAAAACCCTTAGGCCTTTAGTACAGAGAACATTTTGCAGAAGTCTTAGAGAGATCATCTAGTGACACTTGTAAAGTAGCCCCACTGCTAATAAAGTCGTATGCACTTGAACTCATTCAATACATATTTCTTAAGCCCCATTTACATCTTTGCAAAAAAATGTTGGAACGTAAAACACCTTCATAGAGCTTGGTTTCTCGAGAGAGAGATAGTTTTCAGAAGAGAAAACTACAGGCTATTTGCCCAGTGTTGGTGTGGGTGGGCAGGGCTGCCAGATCTAGTAAATAAGGTACAGGAGGACACCTAGCTAAATTTCAATTTCATATAAAATCAAATAATTTTTAACATAAGTATATGCCATGTGATAGTTGGGACATACTCATACTGACAATGTTACTCATTACTTATCTGAATTTCAAATTTACCTAGGCATCTCATATTCTAACTGGTAACCCAGGGCAGAAGGGCAATAGCTGTGGCTATTGTTGCAGACTTGCCCTGACCTCTGACCCTAACTGCAACTTATTACTCCATGCCACTAAATCTGTAGAATTGCTACCCCCATCTGTCTCTCCATTTCTTTCTGAGACACATGCCTTCTGGCTTGACTGGAGTCCTCCTAGCATGATATTCTCACCTTCCCCAAGGACTGGCTTCAGGTACCCTTGGACCAACACAGAGACTGGAGTCTTTCTGCAATATGCTCACCTCTCATTCCCTAACCAGTCTTTTCCTATATGCCTCCTGCTTGGCATAGTCCTGGGACTCTTAAAACATCTGTCTGGCTATCATTTCCTCAGCTCCCACTCCTTCAAATCTCAGCTACCCAGACTCATGACTACTGATGTAATTCTAAAACATGCCTCATGACTGAGCCAATTTGTGTTATTACACACACATACACACACACACACACACACACACACACATACACACACACACACACACACCACGCATGCAATCTATATAGTAAGTTTGTCAACATTTGCCATTTTATCATTAAAGTATCTTCACTTACCATCCTTCATTAACACAGTGACAACCCTGATATTGGAATCATTAAGGAAAACTTCAAATTATCCTCTTGAGTTTGGGAGGTAAGTTATGCTATTGATTCTAAACTTCTGTACACCAGTGATCTACTTACAGTGTTTATCACAACTCCACAGGAAGATCTTTTGATCAAAAATCTTATCTCTACAATGACAGTTAACAGAGCTCATCATACTAAGAAAATTTCCCCAAATTCTTTCTTCACGATTCATCATGTATTAAAGAGCAACTCAAAGACTCATGTTATCTTAATCAGCTAGAGAAAATAACATTTGGTATTTTTGTACCTAGGACAAGGAGGAGACTAGGGTAGAAAAGAAGGGGATAGCCCAAAAAATAATGTTGTGGGCCCAATCGAGAGCTTATATACAGAGGATACAGATAGTTTCTTTGAATTGTATCTCAAAATCTATACAGATTTCGCATTGTGTGCAGTTGTGGAAACTCAGAATCAAATTTCGAAGTTAGGAATGACTTTTCTCTTCAGGAGAGAACACAGATTCTTGAAGCTCTGCAAAAGTAAACGACCTCCCTACCTAGTAGGTAGACCATGCATGTCCTCAATCTCCCTAATGTTTTGCCACATTCTGTTCATTGATTTTTTTACTTTTTAAAATCAGGGTACAAAAAAGGTTGTTTTGTTTTGAGAAATGTTTTATTCAGGAATTCGAAATCATAAGTCTAAAATCCAGAAGGTCATCAGAAAAGAAATCCAGAAAGTGAGAAAGGTTAAAAAAACATAAGACACTTTGTCCTGTGTTAAAAGTTGCATCAACAAATGGTGAGTGGAAGGAATGTGGTTAAAGGCAAGAAAAGCTATGTTAAACAGTCTTCGGTCAGTGACGTGAGTACAGCCATTGTCAGGAAAAGGTCCAGTGGTTTCATAGACCCCACTTCCAAGAATAACTCCTCTCACCTCTCAGTGTTCAGATCGAGAGGACCTCTTGGGTAACAAGGAACTTTCAGATGCCAAACAAAGAATATTCACAAACAGCAGTTGATGGTTCAAAATTCTCTCAAGGAAAACACTCAGTTGACCTTTGGTGGATCAGATTAAGCTGTGGAATGTTCAGTCAAAGATATGTAATATGTACTTTCCCATACAAAAGATATCAAATCAGGGCAAAACTATAAATGGCATTTTCCTGCAGATGACTAAAGTAATAGTCATAGGAAGCTATTCTTTCCAGAAAGAATTGAAGATGAAGTATTTATTCCTTTATTTTCTGTCTTACAGAAAGTTGGAGGAATAATAAGATGGAGAGCATTACATTTTTTAATAAAGAAAAGGGAATGTGAACATGATAGACAGGATTATTGCCCCCAATTCTTCACAGTTACCTGAACTCACACTCTATGTAGTTCCTCTCACAAGAGAGGATATTTTCCTGCATGTTGATAATGGATTTGGCCATGTGACTTGCTCTGGTCAATGGAATGGTCGCCAGTTTGATGCCACAAATGTGCTTGAGTGTTTGGGTTTGAACTCATGTCAGTGTGAGATAGCTGTAAAAAAAAAAAAAGCTGCTGTCATCCAGCTTGGGCCCCAAAATGAACACACAAGAAGAGAAGTTATCCCCACTTGGGTAAAAATTCAAGGCCACCTGGATCCAAAACCTGAATCAAAGTCACACAGCCCAAGTCTTCATCACCCACCCCAACCAACCTAAAGACTATTGAATGATAACGATGGTTGTTTTAAGCTGAAAAAGTATGACCTGCAAGAGAGATCCTTCTTCTACCAGGGGAATAATGGGTTTTACATTGTAAAGGGTAGAAAACACATGGGAAGATTTTGTGACACATAAAAATTATATGAAATTCAAACAGCAGTGTCCACACATAAAGTTTTATTAGAACACAGTCACTCACATTTGTTTATGTATTGCTTATGGCTGCTGTTGTCTTACAATGGCAGAATTGAGTAATAGGAATGGTGAACATACAGCTTGCAAAAATTGAAAATTTTTACTATCCGACTCTTTCCCAAAATAGTTTTGTGACCCTCCTGAAAGCTGCTGAGTTTTGAAGTTTACTATGCAACAATGTGTAAGTGTTTTTTCCATACAACAAAGCAGTTAATAATTATTAGCAATTGTAATATAGGAAACGAACATAACGCAAATGTAGAAGAATCAGAGGACCTACTGGTTCCTGAATGGATTACACAAGCCTCCTGTTGTATCATATTGCTAGAAATCCTTAAGTAAATTTATTATTTTCCTGTACTTTTGTGGATTATTTTGCATCCAAATGCAGTGACTAAAACAGAGGAAGGAGACATTTATGCAATGCTTGCTACTTCAGAATAAATTGTACTTGCCTTCTTACCTTGGATTAGATTTGATACTGGGCAATACTCTACCCAAAAAGGAACTCAAAATAGGTGGACGATAGTTCCTTCCCTAACCCCTGGGAGGACAGTGACCATGCCTTATATATTCTCTATATTTCTCTCGGGTGTCTTGCACATTTCAAGGCAAACAGCAGATAATTGATAAACACGTGCTGATTGGAGGCTTATCTGGAGACAACATAGTTTCATTAAAAGGGCAAGGAAAAAGAATCTAGAGACTCAGTTTCAATATCTGCAGCTAAGTCATGGGACTCACTGGACCCATTGATACTTTGGTCCACTACAGAACATCTTAACTGACCCACCCCACTGGTGTGTGGAGGTGGTAATCAACTCATCCATTGAACCTTCAAGTGAGCCCTGCAGAAACCAGAGCCCCTAAGACTAATCCCTCTGATCTCAAAGAGCCTTGTCCTTTTACCCTAGTGTGCCACAAAAGTAGTATTATTTTCTCTGTGTGCCATCACATAAAAATGGTTAGGGGCAAACAATTGGGGCATGTTGAGTCAGGAATTTAATCTCTGAGGAGATTAGTTGAGTGCGATCACTATTTATTGTTGAAGTGGTGAGAATAACATAGACCTTTAGAATTACTTCTTCATTGATCAAGAGCAATAAGAGTATGGCTTGGAAATTATTCTAGTGATCTCATCAATTACTCTGCAGGTCAGGATGCTCAGAAGTGAACAAATCAAGCTTAGCCTTCTCTTATTCCACACTATGTAGAAAACTCCTTCCAGACTGGTGTGTTGATCTTACTGCTGGAGTCAATTAACAGGTTCTCTGTATCCACACCCTTTGAAATATGAGTTTGCAACTGTTTCCATCAAGAAGGAGGTCTATTTCCCCACTCTTGAATCTGACCTGGCCTTGTGCATTGCTCTGGCTAATAGATGGTGACCAAAGTGATTGCACTTAAATTTTGATCCTAGACCTTAAGAGATCTTGAGTGCTTCTATTCTCTAGCAAGAATCCTTGCTGTACCAAAGAAAAACTCAAGAGAGTCTGATGGAAGAATAGAAATCATTTGGGCGGGTTCGAGACCCGCCTGGGCAACTGGATGAGACCTCATCTCTACCATAAATCAAAAAATTAGCCGGGCGTGGAAGCGCGCACCTGTAATTGTGGCAACTTGGAAGGCTGAGGCGGAAGGATCGCAGGAGCCCAGCAAGTTGAGGCTGCGGTGGCCGGAAGCAACTACTGCACTCCAGTCTGGACCACAGAGTGAGACTCCAACTCAAAAAAAAAAAAAAGAAATCATTTGGAAAGAAGTCCCGTTTTCTCAGCCATGACCACCCTAGATCTGCCAACTTCCAAATATATGAGAGAGACAGCCAAGATAGTCAGAACCTTCTCTAGGACCCACAACTGACTGCATATGCATGAGCGAGCACAGCAAAGACCAGAAGAACTACACAACTGATTCATAATTACATGATAAATGATAAGTGTTTATTGTTTGAAGCCTCTGAGGTTTGGGGTGATTTGTTCCACAACAATAGCTAACTGATACACAGATATATAAGCATTAAGTTTATTCACATTTAAATGAAAGGAAAAATTACCCTTTTCCCATTTCCTCATCAGAAACACACTGATCATTCAAAAAATATTACTAGTCATCTACTTGGTGTCAGGTTCTGAACTGGGCTCCAGAGACATAACAGTGAAATCTACTCAACTGATGATTCTTTCCAAAACTACATCTTCAGTGCTGCACTCTTATCTAATGGTTTAGACTTGAGATCTATTCGAATATTTTATGATTAGTGAAAATTCATCATGTTCTAAATCTTAAACCATCATTCCCTCCTCCAAGAATCCCCAGCAAAAACAAACAAACCACCAGTAAAAATAAAACCCACAAGATTTTCTCCTCCCTTACTATATTCCTCCATGTTCACACATTCTTTTACAGGATGTGGGACATAAACCTGAGCCCAAGTGATTTGAGATTTCAAAGAGTAATGAGACTCAAGACCATATTTAAGGCGATAATAGGTTAGTGGAAAGATGCAGCATCCCAGACTTGTCACTGTTGACTTACTCAGGGCCTACGCTGTTTTCCCTCTTAAATGGAGTCTCTTGCTAAGCCTTCTGTCTTTATGCCACCACCTGCCCAGGTGCTTACAACTTTCCTCTAAATATTTGTAGTAGTTCTCTAGCTGAACTCTTTGTCTAGTCTCTCCCCATGTGATAGAGACCAGCTATGTATATGAGACCCAGTTCTTCTTGGGCACAGAGCTAAAACAAACTTCCCAACTATCTGGCAAACAGGTGAAACCATGTAACAAATTATTTCCAAAGGAATGAGAGTGGAAATGATGGTTCACTTCTGGTCCAAGACAGGTAAGAGCAAGTGTGCCTTCTCTATGAACCCACTCTTCTTCTTATTCCACGTGTACTTTGGTGGCTACATATTAAAGACAGTGACTTTACATGATGGAAGGTGCCTGAGTTCCCGTGACTATTTGAAGTAGAACTTCCAGGATTGACACCTGACCTGAAACACTTGCTTTGGTCTTTCCATGGGCAAGATAGATTTGTGTTGAGTTCAATCACTGAAATTTGAGGTTATTTATTACAGCCATTAGCTTATACAAGAATAGCTTCACCTTGGCAGTACTGACATTTGGGTCTGGATAATTCATTGTTGTTGAGGTGCTGTCATGTGCATCAGAGGATGTTCAACAGGATTCCTGGCCTCTATCCCCAGAAACCAGTAGAACCCATCCCACCTCCAGTCGTGACTATCAACAATATCTTCATACATTACCAAATGCCCTCTGGTAGGAAAAAGTGTCTCAATTTGAGACCCAATAGTCTGTTATGCTTAATATACTCCATTTCTGATCCATTTAGTATGCACAGGCTTCTCTTGTTTAACATACCAAACAATAATCCATTCTCATCATTTGAAATTTAAAGTCCTCTGTGTGATTTTCAGTATCTTTTTAATTTGGCCTACTTTTAGTTTCCAAAGTTCTTGATAAGTACTATTCATCACATCACCTGTATCTCACTAGTATTGCCCTCTTTTCCTTTGTTTCTGCATGGCACACACCCACACACTTACCACACACATTTTCACCTCTGTTGTGTTTGCTCCTACTATCCACCCCATGAGTCTTTCAATCCTATCCTCACCAGTTTCTCCTCTTTGTAATTTCTCATAGCCATAGAGTCTAATATGGAGTGAACAATGTGTTTCATTTCACAGAAAAGCTGTAACCGACAATGACTGCTTGAATCACAGCATTGAAAAGGTAAAGCTGTACACAGGCTCAGCAGCAGGAAATTGTGATAAATTAGTAATATCTGTCATGGATATGAAATAGAATGATGGTATCTGTGCGATTCTAGAAAGATTGTCTCACATCACTCTCTGTTGACTTTTGCCAGTCCTAGTGCGGTTTCCTTAAAAACAGGATACATGTTTCTCACAGGAGAAAGAACTCTTACAGAAAGAAAAATATCAGTATATAGGTCTCTAAGGGTACAGAAAACTTTGTGATATTATTCCTAAATATTTTACTAAGACATTGATCAAGAAGGAATAATTGTATCTTGATGCAGCCAATCCCTCTGTCATGTTAGGGAGCATTATTCTGGTTCTGTCAAATTAACAGTTTGAATAAGAGCTATATATTATATACTTACTGGAACATACAAATATACTTTCCCCTTTCTTAGCAACCAAAGCGTCCCCTCAATAATCTTGGTCAACTTTCTGAGCTTGACTAAAAATCTATAGGCCATGGAAATTCATACCATTTAAAATATTTTTGGACATCTGCCTCCTTAATGTTTCACTTTTATTTATTTTCCTTTTAAAACATATTTTGTATTAAAAGAACCACATATGTCATTGTTGTGGGCACAAAATCATCTTGTTTATTACAAAATGATTCATACATATTAGTAATGGAAGAAATCTGTCTACTTCAGGAACAGTAAACAATTTGCTCAGAACATTCTCTAAAATTTAGTTGAACTTTATCTCAAAACCTCATGTGATTTATAAAATGTTACTGGTATTACTAAAACAAGAAGTGAAGACTAAATTATTAAAATGGAGTCAAAGCCACTATGAACCTCTGCATTGCTAGACCATCCCCAGGAGTGTTTCACCCTAAAACATGAAATCCTCAATGGAAACCAACAAACCAACTGTTTTCGTATGAAAGTTGATTGTCAATGAGTAGACATGGGCCATCAAGGTCTCCTGTCAATCTAATGTGGCTATATCTAACCCTGCTTATGTGGAATTCTGAACACTCTCTGCAATCATGTTTTTATTTGAAAATTTAGCTATTGAGCACTTACTATGTCTCCCACCTAACAATCATCAGTTTTGAGAAGTTGTCCTAGCATTTCTTCAAGTTATATTTTGTATGTTTCTTTCAATTCAAATATTGTCTTCCTCTTTCTTTTGTTGTGGTAACACACACATAATATAAAATTTCCCATTTTAACCATTTTAAGTGTCCAGCTCTGTAGCATTAAGTACATTCATATTGCTGTGCAACGATCATCATATCCATCTCCAGAATTTTTCATCTTCCCAAACAGAAACTATTCTCATTAAACAACAACTCCCCATTCCTCCCTTTCCCCAGCCGTTGGCTTCATTTTTTGCTTTTCTTTTGAGATGCATCTTTTTTTCTACTTAAAAGTATATTTCAAATATCTGACCCTGAATATGCTTGCTATAGTTTAGCTATCATGATTATTGAGCTTCTTAGAGAATCCCTAACATTTACTGATCATTCTGTTATATTCGAGTTCATATACACTGTGATAAGTTTATTAGTTCATCATGATAATGCTCGCCATAGGTCCTCATTCTTCCATTTTGCAGATGAGGAAACTGAAGCAAACTGGAAGCGTAAATATCTTGTTCAAGGTCACATTGCTAGTAAATGGTAAAGACATAAATTAAACATATGTTTTCCAAGTCCAAAGCCAAGGCTACCCTTGCCTTCTCCTTCTACACTCCTGTCATTTTCTCCACTCTTCCTCCAGAACTGTAAATGTTGACACTTCCAGGTTGTATTCTACATCAGGGCCCCTATCCACTTTCATGACTTCAGATATCATTTCTAGGGAAATAATCTCAATGATTTTCTGCAAGCCTCTCTCTAGAACTAAAAATCCCTGCACCATAACAATAATAATGACAAAAACCACAAAATCTCAGAGGCCCATAACAATATGATAATAGGCATTGATATTGCTCACTGAGGCTGGCTGGTCACTTATTTTTCTGCCCAAGATGAGTGGGATATCCTAGGCATGTCCTTATTGACAGAGGCTCAAGAGAGCATGCAGACATACACAAGACCTTTTAAGCTTAGGCTCCAAACTCACATGCTGTCACTACTGCCTTATCTCTTTGTCAAAGCAATTCAAAGAGCTGAAAGTCAGGGGACAGAGTATTGTATACTCTGCATCGTCAATGCATGGAACTACAAATTCTACAAAGTTGTGGATATGGGGATTGGTGGATATGGGGATGGATGAGGAATTAGGGTCAATAATCTTACTAATTTCTACCTTTAGTCTTTTCTTCTCATACTGATCTCCAGAATAAATCCGATCCACTTCCATAGGTTAGACTGCCATGTCTATTAAGATAATGCCCAAATGCATATCACTAGCCCTCATCTGTCTCCTAAACTTTAGACTCATGAGTTTAGCTTGAAATAATCATGCAAATATCCCTGCCCCAAATACTTTAACCTAACATTTTCAAATCTGAAAGTGTCATTATCTGCCTCATTCTTTCACTAATCCACCACTCAAATCAATCTGTCATTCTGTCTTCAATTTTTTATGGTTAGTGTATCTTACCAGTTACCTTAGGAAAAAATCACAGTCCACTGAATTATCCCATGAAGACCACATCTCTTTTATCTGCCTATTTCCACTCTCCCTACCATCACCTTGATGTCTCTGTACTGAAAATTCTAAGTAAGATTGTTCTATTTCTCCCTAATAACAAAAGTAGAACTAGCAAGTGGAGGGGAGGGTATGGAAAGGCATATTTGGGTTCAATAGAAAGAATAACAACTGAGGTACTCCAGGAGAAAACGAGAATGGTTGTACAATGGGTAGAACTTAGGTTTTAGTATTAGACAGTCTGGATTCATAAGAGGGCTCTGATACTTACTAGTTGTGTATTTTGGAAAAATTATTTAACCTCTCTTGCCTTGGTTTCCTGAAATGGAAAATGGAGATAATAACAGGATGTATCCCATTAGGTTACCGAAAGAATTAAATGAATCAGCATGTGCAAAATTCATACAAATTCATAAAAGTACTCAACAACTGACGATATCACCACTCTCATTATTATAATAAAAAAGTGATGCAGCTACTCATTAGGGCAGAGATCGCTAACTAGTCAGCAAAATATTCTCTCCTCCTCTTTCTGAGTAATGGATCAACACACACTGTATTTCCCTGCCTGCCTTGCAGTTAGCTGTGGCCATTGGTTGATTGCTAGCCAATTGGATATGAGAGGAAGAGTTGTGTGCTATTGCTAGATTTGGCTCATATAAACCTCTTTTCATGCTTCTTCATACCATTTCTCCATTCCGGCTGACTGAAATGGAAGGACCATCGTGCGGCCTTGGATACAATCTGCTGAAAATGAGAATCACACCACCTCCTGATTACAGCAGTGCTCAATCTACCTTCCCACTTCTCTGCTCACCACTGCAACTGTTCCCTAGTCTAGCTTGAACTACCCTAGACTGCAATGGATGCAAATATATATACATATTAGCCATTAGATGCTTTGGTGAATTTGTTGCCTCATTCTTTTTTTTAATGCTTCTTTGAGCATTTTTTTTAACTATATGGGATACAATTCAGGGTTAGATACACAAATGTTCATTATGCAAGTACCCTTGTTGATGAGCTGTTTCCCCCCCTCCCTTGGCAGTTTCCCACCACTGTCAATCCGGCCCCCGCCCTACCCTGGCAGTTTCCCACTATTGCCAATACCTTTCTTATAATAGTACGATAGTTGTTCAAGGTCGCTTATGAGTGAGAACATGTGATACTCAGTACTTTCTTTCTGTGATAGATCACTCAGTATTGTAGCCTCTAAGTTCATCCAAGTTGCTCCAAAGTTCATAATTTTGTCCTTCTTTATGGCTGGATAATGTTCCATCATGTATATGTACCACATTTTTCTTAACTAGTCTGCTTTTGATGGGCAGCACGTTTGGTTCTATGCTTTTGCTATTGTGAATAATGCTGAAATAAACATGCTTGTGCAGGTTTCTTTTTCATAGAGTGATTTGAGTTCATCTTGGTATATTCTCAGAAGGGGAATTGCAGGATCATATGGGAGGTCAATTTTTAGATTTTTTAGGAATCACTAAACTGTTTCCATAAAGGCTGTACTAGTTTACACTCTCACCAACAGTGTAGAAGTGTTCCCTTTTTGCCACATCCTCTCCAACATCTGTTGTTTTTTTGAGTTATTGATGATGGCCATCCTGATTGGAGTTAGGTGGTATCTCAGTGTAGTTTTAATTTGCATTACTTTGATGACTAATAAGGCTAAGCATTTCTTCATGTATCTGTTGGCTACTCATATGTCTTATTTTGAGAATTGTCTATTCATATCTCTTGCCTACTTTGTAATGGGGCTGTTTGCTTTTTTCTTTTTGGCACGTTTGTGTTCCTTGTACAACCTAGATGTTAGGCTTTTGTCAGATATACAGTTGGCAAATATTTTTGCCTAGTCTATGGGCTGTTTTTCCACTCTCTCAGTGGTTTCTTTGGCTTTGCAGAAGCTTGTCACTTTGATGAGGTCCCACTTGTCTATCTAATCTCTTATGGCATGGCCACTTGGGTTTTTGATCAGGAATTGGTTGCCAGTTCCAATTTTCATAAGGGTGTCTCCTGAATTTTCTAAGGTTCTGATAGTTTGAGGTTTTACGTTTAGGTATTTGATCCATTTAGAGTTGAGTTTTGTGTATGGGAATTGGTAGGGGTTTTGTTTTAATCTTCAGCATGTGGTCAGTCAGTTTTCCCAGCACCATTTACTGAATAGGTTCTCCTCCCCCCAGTAGTTGATGGTAGAGGCTTTGTCGAAGATGAGTTTGTTGAGAATTGAGATTTTGCTTCTGGAATCTCTATCCAAGTCTCAGCATATAAAATAAATGTGCAAAAGTCAGTCGCATTCCTATACACCAAAAATAAACAAACAGAAAACCAAATAAAAAGCACAATCCCATTCACAACAGCCACACACAAAAAATGAAATACCTTGGCATGTTCTTAACCAGAGAAGTTAAAGACCTTTACAACAAAGACTACAAAATACTGCTCAAAGAAATCAAAGATGACATAAATAGATGAAAAATATTCCATGCTCATGGATTAGAAGAATCAACATTTTTAAAATGTCCATCCTACCCAAGGCAATCTACAGATTTAACACAATACCCATTAAAGTACCAGCAGCATTCTTCTCAGACCTGGAAACGACAATACAGGACATCATATGGAAACATAAATGACCATGAAAATCCAAAACAATCCTTAGGGGGGAAAAAAAACCAGGAGGCATCACGCTTCCAGACTTTAAACTCTATTATAAAGTTACAATAATCAAAACAGCCTGGCATGGGTACAAGGACAGGCATATAGACCAATGGAACAGGATAGAGATTCCAGAAGCAAAACCTCAATTTGTTGCCTTATTCTAACCTTGACACTAAGACAGTTGGAGCTGGATAATTCTTGGTTATGGAGGTGCTGTCCTGCACACTGTAGGATATTTAGAAGCATCCCCACCTACTAATGCCACTAGAATCTTCCTTGTTTCCAGTTGTTGGCAACCAAAAATGTCTTCAGACATTGTTAAATGTCCCCTGGGGAACAAAATTATCCTGATTGAATAACACTGGTCTAGCCAATCTAACCATATACTCATCTTCAGAGGTATTCACAATGCCATGTGCACAATCTCTTTCCAGGGTGGTTGAACAGGAACTCTTGAGCTGTTAAAGTCTGTTCATGTTCTAGGATCCCTTTCAATTCTGCAATTGACACTGGGACTTTTATTAGTGGAAGGGATCATAGATATTTACTGCTGAATGGATTCTTAGAGATGATTTGGTTTATAAGGAAAATAGGAGATATAACAGGTCAGGCAGAAATCAGGGCTCCCAACTCCCATTTTAATTCCGCTTATGCTATCCCATACTGCCTAGCATGAGACCGAGTGGATACATTGTTTTGTTTTATTATATCACAACTTTCTCACCGAATAAAATCATCTAATATATCTTTTATAGTTCAGCTCAATGAAAATGCCCAAATAAAGATGCTAAGAGGGAAACACAGAAAGACAGCAGTTATTCACCATGTACTGTATATAAAAATATGTCAATTCTTTATTTATAATGACCAAACTTTACAGGGGAAAAAAAATCTACGCAAGAATAATTTATTGACGTCAGACTCTATTTACCCGTGTTGTTAGTAACTACATGGGCCCCTCTGCCGAGAATTGATATTAACCAGGCTCACCAACCTGCTTGCTCTCAAATGGCTGGACTAATTTGCAAGGCACTGAGGATCAGAAAAAGAACTGAGAGCTAATCTTTTCTGGTATTGGGACCTATTACAGAGTTCAAAATATAAAACAGCTTAATCTATATCTTTAAAAATTTTTTTTTCTTTTTCTTTTTAAAGATGTGTGGTACAATTCAGGGTTAGGTATACAAATGGTCATTGTACAGTTTAAGTTTTGGCCTCACTTTGGTCCCCGCTTCACCTGGTTTGAGATCAGGTACCATTATTGATGAAGTATGCTCCCCTTCCCCTGGCAGTTACTCACTACTGCCAATCCCTTTCTTACAGTATTATGACAATTGTTCAGGGTCCGTATCTTAATGTTGAATCTTCCAAAAGTAAAGGGTAATGTGAGAATTTGTATACAAGTTGTTTAATTGGGAAGAGATCCCAAGAAGTGTTGAGAAGGGACAAAAGTGAGACAAGGAAAGGAGGTTGACCAATGTATTATTATTATTATTATTATTATTATTATTTTACAAGGCAGGATTTATTGAGAGGACAGAAAAGCTCCCACAGTGGGAGGGGACCCAAAGGGGTTGCCCCGAGAGTGACCAATTAGGGTGCACCAATGAGCAGGTAACTACTGTGGGTTACTAGGCTTAGTTTTGCTGTGGCCCTCTGGAAGATTGGATAGAGCTTCACTCAGAGTCATCACACCCATGGGGCAAGGAAGTTTGTTGTGCTAAGGTTTGCTTCCTGAGTGTAACGACCTACTAACTACAGATTCCCAGCTCTCTTACTATCAGCTGAACAGGAGCAGTAGGGAGGAGCGGCAGAGAAAACCATCAAGTCAAGAGTTTCCAGTACTTGCAGCATAAAGCCTTCAGGTGGATGTGGGCAGGGCCCCAGAAGCATCTACTGTGGCCCAGAATGAAGTCAATGACCCTCCATTCCCCTACCCCTTGTATTTCTCCCTAACTACAGTAGTCTGTTTTCCTTTGAGCTCATTTCTGCATTCAGGGAAAGGAAGTTCATTCATCGTGTATCTATTTCTAGATTTCATTGCTCTACTTTAGAGATTCCCAACTTGTGAGACATAAGTGCGTGGAGGTGAGAGTGGGAGAGTCTCAAATTACATAAAAGAGTTCTAAAAGGTATTTGCTCACAAAGTATAATTTCAATAATAAATAATTTATCTGAAATTGTACTGTTTTTCATATGCTGTTTGATGCTACCTGGATTGCAATATATATATATGCAGTTTTAGTTTTGTTGCCTGAAAAACACAATGACAGAAATTAACAAATTCAGTTGTGCTTTAAAATGAGTTATCTATATATATAAACTATATATATAAAGTATATATATATATAACTATATATATAAACTATATATATAAAGTTTTATATATATATAAACTATATATATAAAGTTTTATATATATATAAACTTATTTTAAAGCACAACTGAATTTGTTAATTTCTGTCATTGTATTTTTCAGACAACAAAACTAAAACTACCACAATTAGAAATTTGAACAATGGGAGTTTAAAATGGAGAGGATGTCTATAATTAAAAAGGTTGGAAACCATTGATATAATGGTTGGAAAACACTAAAGAGAATTAGTCCTAATGATGCTTTGTTGATATCAGGGGTGCGTGTATATGCATGTGCTTGTGTGCTTTTTAGTTCATCTGCTTTCAAAATATTATTAAATGCCATTTGAGACTACACTAAAGTGTTTAAGAATCCAGGTTCCAAAGTTAAACTTGATCTTGAATCCTATCTCTATGATTCCGTAGGCAAATGACTTAACTTCTCCAAGCCTGAATTTCCACATCTGTGAAACAAGGTTTTAAGTGATATGCCCTTCTTCTATAAATGTTGTGAATATTAAGTAAAATACATGTATAAAACTCTCAATTCACAACATGATAATAGTAAGTACTGAATAACTAGCTTAATCAGTCTTCGGCTGCATCTTCTTATCCCCCATCTTTTTATCAGTGACACTAGATTATGGTTGTCAGATAAAATACAGGACATCCAGTTCAATTTGAATTTCAGATAATCAATGAATATTTTTAATATAAATGTCCCAAATATTGTGTGGTTTTAGATAAGTTTGGGGCACTATGTATTTTTAGAAACCCTGGAAATATACTTATACTTTAAAAATATTTGGGTTTTTTTTTTTGAAATTCACATGTAACTTGGTGTCCTGTATTTCGATTGTTAAATCTAGCGAGGTTAATTAGACGAATATACCTGATCACAGAGGCACAAAACCTTAAGGATTTGTAGATACAAGTTTCAGTTCAGTTGTATAAAAACCATTAAATTTTTTAATAAGTATGACTGGATTTCTTTCAGAAACCTTAGCCTAAAGACTCACATTCTCATATGAGTAAACACTACAGAACACGGGCCTCAAATTCTGTTAGTGTGTGTGTGTGTGTGTGTGTGTGTGTGTGTGTGTGTGTGTGTGTATGTGTGTGTGTGTGTGTGTGCGCACATTTCATTTAGTGCATCTGCTTCCAAAGTATTCTTAAATGTTACACTGAGCCATTGCTTGAGCTATTTATTCTACTAATAGTGCCTTTCAGTTCAGGTTTATATAAAATATGTGCTAACTTTAGCACGGTGGGAGATGAAACCCTGCTAGTGAAGTCCAGCTTAATCTAGGGCACATCTCCCTATGTTATTCGAGCACATTTTAGCCCAGGTATGGCATAGCCTCCACCTATTCATGCATTTCACTGCCTGCATTTTACTAGGAGTGTTGCCTAGCAAGGTCCACAGGGTTTCCAAACACTGAAAACTATAGAAAAGATTGCTCATCCTCGTAATCTATAGAATGTTATCAATGCAGATTCTTTGAATGCTTTGAAAAGAACACAGTAGACAAGAATTTCTAAAAAACATACTTTCCTAGCCTGTCTAGAAATGAACCAGTTACAGCAAGGTCTTATGCAACAAGGCCCAGATCCGGGACACTAGTATCTTTGTCCCTGGGTCACGTAGGCCAGGTTTCCTTAAGCAAAAGCCTCTATTAAGCTTTTGGGTTCTGTACCAGATCTCGAAAACATGCATGCATACACAGACAAGCAACTTGAAACTCTTAACATTTCCTGCACCCATGTCTGAGCTTAATGGTTTTTAAATGATCAACTGAACTTCTCAGCAAATTGGATGAAGTTGGAGACCATCATTCTTAGCGATCTATCACAGAAACAAAGAACCGAATACCACATATTCTCACTCATAAGTGGGACTTGAACATTAATCACAACAATACAATAAAGAGATCAGCAATCACAGAACACTGCCAGAGGGAGGAAAGAGGTGGAGTGTGTAACAACACAAAGGGTACCTAGTCCTAAACCAGGGGAAGTGAGGACCAATTGGAGGCCCAAACTCACCTGTATATACATTACTTGTGTACCTAATCCTGACTTGTACCCTCTCATCTTTATAATAAAATAAAGTTTAAAAATACTAAAACCAACTCAGAAATGAAAAAGAATGAATGTTCATGTCAGTGTAATGCTCAGTGGAGAGGTGGGCATTCTAGACTTCCCATAGGACCCACCAAGAAATACCTGCACTTTTGGTGTCATGCACATAATTTCTCCCTATTCCCCAGCTAATTTTACTTTTCTCATTACCTTGCTCCGTGGAAATCTCTCATATCTTTAGCATAATGTCTGGAAACATAGTAAGTGCTCTATAAATGTCAGCTCTCAGCACTATTAACAGGCACTGTCACCTGAATTCTGAGGTTAGTGGACTCCAAGCTGAATTCTCAGTTTCTCCTGTAGTTCAAACTTGGTGAGTCCACAAAGCACAATCTAGAGCACAGTTTTTCAAATGACCTGTATTGAAAGACCAGGTTTGTTTGTTTCTAATCTATTTCAGATTCATATGTTTGTAAAATGTAATAAAAGTAAAATAAATTACTTTAAAAAGGGAGGAAGCACATAAAACACAAGCCCAATTTTAAAAATTAGATTCAATTGATATAAAATTATGTTGTCAATTTTTTCTAAACGTTTCTACATGCTCATTCTCACTTGATTTGCTTATCTCCTTACAGATTTGCAAGGACTGTCCAAGAACCAGCACTGGTCCGGAGACCACAATTTGAATTGCATGGATCTTTTTTTTTTTTTTTTTTTTTTGAGTTGGAGTCTCACTTGGTCACCTAGGCTGGAGTGCAGTGTCACGTTCACAGTCACCCCAGCCTCACCTTGCTGGGCTCTGGCAATCCTTCCACCTCACCCTTCCAAGTAGCTGGAACCACAGGCATGCGCTACCACACCTGGCTAATTTTTTATTTATTGTAGAGACGAGGTCTTGTCAAGTTGCCCAGGCTGGTCTCGAACCCATGGGCTCAGGCAATTCACTCGCTTCGGTCCCCCAAAGTGCTGGGATTACAGGCTGAGCCACCAAGCCCGGCCTACTTGTTTTTTTTATTTTAAAGATGTGGGGTACAGTACAGGATTAGGTATCCAAATGGTCATTGTATAGGTAAAGTTTGGGCCACACTGTGGTCTCCACTTCACCTGGTTTGAGATCAGGTACCCTGATTGATAAAGTATGTTCCCCTCCCTCCCCTGGAAAATATTATTGTTTTAATCAGTGAGTTGATATCTTGTCCCTTTATTAATAGGAGAGGAATAATTTTAATGTGCCAAAGTAATCTATGGAATTCGAAATTTTATCTAATGATATTTTCCCCAGTAGATTAGCTTTTCAATTATGTGGTACTTAAGCTAATGTCAAAATTTGTATTTTCCTTAGCATGCAGGCTTTCAACAAGTGGAGGTCTGCTCAGGAACTAAAATTTATTTATGTTAAAATTGTACTGTGAATAACATGATGTATATTCAGTATATAATATTCCTCAGGAAGGACAAAAACCATAGAAAACCTACAAAGGGTGTGAATTTACTGCTTCAGAAAGCCACTATCTTACCTGAATATGGCACTCTCAAGTTTATAAGACTGTGACATTAAACTATCCCAGCCCCATCTACCAAGGAAAATTCTGCTGATCTTGTAAGATCCCGATCAAGAGTTACCTCTTGAGTGCTTTCTCAAAATTTTTTCCTTCATTTATAATTTACATTCATTCATACAACAAAAGCATATTGCCTACCTTACCAGTTGCACATGGTTCTTATCTTCTTGGAGCTTGTGTTTTAATGGGGCAAAAGGAGAGAAAAACAAATGAAGAAATATTTCCATAATATAGTGTCTGGCAGGTGAAAAGTGTTATAAAGAAGAGTAAAACATGGACTCAGCTTGCTTCCCTCATCTGAACCACAGAAGACAGGACGTGATTTGAGACACTCTATTTCTTAATTTTCCCAATGATGATGCACAGCTATTACCATTCTAGATAACACAAGAGAGTATTTCATAACATACAATGAATGCCTTAGGGGATTAAGTCTCAATTCTCAGACTGAGAGGGGGTGAAATAGAGAGTAACTGAGATGATATTTTACATAATGTATGCTGAAGGGCTTCTCTACGAATTGTAAAAGTGAGCAGAGAACTTTGAAAAGAAAAGAAAGAATCTAAGAGTGAGCCACATCATTCCAATCAAGGAATAGCGAATACAAATCTCAAAAGAAAATCAGCTGGGTGTGGTAGCACATGCCTGTAATTCCAGCTACTTGGAAGGCTGAGGAGGAAGGATCGCCGGAGCCCAGCAGGTCGAGGCTGCTGTGGCCGGGAGCGGCCACTGCACTGCAGTCTGGGGGACAGAGTGAGACTCCAACTCAAAAAAAAAAAATCTCAAAAGATGTAGTGAACTTGTTGTCTGAAGAGCAGGTGGGGGAGGCTCCTGTGATTGGAATGGAGTGAGTTAAGGACAGAGCACTGGAAGAGAAGGACAGCAGGTCAGGGTCAGTAGATTGTCAATACCAAGCTTTATTGGCTTAGCACTTTGCACTGCAGTTATAGCACAAGCATCCTATTTTTCTTCAGTTAGCAGAGGGTTGTTTGAAGCCAGAGTCTGTGTGATGCTCAACTTTGTATTTCAGCATCCAGCACTACAGCATATTAAGGCTTAAATGTGTGACTGAATAAGTGAATGGGTGAATAAATGCAAACAGGACTTTTACAAACATTTCATTCATTATTTGCTGTCCTTTGAGGAGGCAGGTCTGGGGTGGTTGCATCTATTTCACATATAAAGACATCTTCTATAATGTTCATCAGTTTGCTTGCAGACACATAATTGCTAAGATCTACAACAAGGATGTTCGCAATTCAGATTTGTTTGACTCTTAGCATATGCACTTTGTATACACCGAGCTTTGAATTATACTTAATATAATGTACAACAGAAGTTTGTTTTTTAAAAATCACTGTGTAAACACAATACTTTCTGAAATGGTAGACACAAACATGAAGAATTTAAGTTGTTTTTAGTCTGGAGATTGGCTGCCCTCTCCTGACAATGTGAAAAGTAACATGAAGCAAAATTCTGACTTCTTTTGGTAGTCTAGAACATGCCCAACCTCCCCCAGCCCATCCCTCCTCCCTATCTCTCAGTTTCCTTTATTTCCTGGATATAATTTTCATTCATGTTTGTCAGCTTAGCTTAATGACAAGGGTTTCCTTTTTTGGATATAAGATGCAGTTTTAAAAACTGAACTGCATCAGATTATTTATTTATTTAATTTTTGGGGAAGATGATTGAAGTTTATTTTATTTATTTATTTGCTTTTATTTTATTTTAAAGATGTGAGGTACAATTCAGGATTATGTATACACGTGGTCATCATACAGGTAAAATTTAGGCCTCCGTTTTGTTCCCACTTTTCCTGGTTTGAGATCAGGTACCCTTATTGATGTTGTGTTCCCTCCCACCCCACCTGGACAGTATCCCGCTACTGCCAATCTCTTTCTTATAGTATTGTGGCAAATGTTCAGGGTCCACTTATGAGTAAGAACATGTGATACTCTATTCTTTGTTTCTGAGATAGGTCACTGAGTATGACAGAATCTAAATCGACCCAAGTTATTGTGAAGTCCACACATTTGTCCTTCTTTATGGTTATATAATATTCCATTGTGTATATGTATCACATTTTTTATCCAGTGCATCAGATATTTGATACCTATTTTTTGTAATCTGTTACTTTAAATTTTATTATCATATGTTACCCCAAGCTTTGAGCTTCAGTTCACCTTCCTTTTTTTTTTTTTTTTTTGAGTTGGAGTCTCACTCTGTCGCCCAGATTGGAGTGCAGTGGCTGGTCCCGGCCACCGCAGCCTCCACCTACTGGGCTCCGGCGATCCTTCTGCCTCAGCCTTCCAAGTAGCTGGAATTACAGGCATGCACTACCATGCCTGGCTGATTTATTGTAGAGATGAGGTCTCGCTGCCAAGGCGGGTCTCGAACCCGCGGGCTTAGGCAATCCACTCACCTCAGCCTCCCAAAGGCATGGGATTGCAGGCTGAGCCACATAGCCTGGCTCACCTTCCCTTTTTAATCTTCATTTTGTCCAAACCCAGCTATCACAGTCAAATGCATGCAAGATTTCAAGGATGAAAAATCCTGGTCTTGTTCTTCTTAGTATAGTATTCTAACCCTCACTACTCAAAGTGTGCTCCCCGGGCCAGCAATATCCACGTCACCGATATTAAAAATGCAGAAGCTCAGGCCTCACCTGAGTAGTTCTGGTAACATCCCCAAGATGCTTGCAAGCACATTCACATGTAAGAAACTCTGCTCCCACCAAGGATGCTACCAATTCACTGACACTATATTGAGCTGGGGCCTGAAGGCTTCTTTGTTTTCAACCATGTGGGTAGGAGTTAGAGAAAGACTCAGTGGATATAGTGCAGTGTTGGCACAATCTCCAATATAGTTCATACTGTTTCTTTAAAAATACAATTCCATTAGTTTATTTTTATTAATTGATGCCATTTCTCGGCCATGTTCTTCATGCTCCCTTTATATGTATTGAGTTTACTGACAAAGTTTTAAAGTAGATATGTTTAGGAACATGATTGTGCTATTATAAATACCAAAGAATATGACTAAGAAATGGCATCATATCACTAGACACGGGAAAAGCTTATTATAAAATCCAGCACCCCTTCTTGATAAAAACCCTCAAACATCTAGGCATAGATGGAACATACCGCAAAATAGTAAAAGTCATCTACGAGAAACCCACAGCCACCATAAAGCTAAAAATACAGAAATTGGAACCATTTCCCCTGAAAACCGGAACAGGACAAGGATGCCTACTCTCAACCCTCCTTTTCACCATAGTTTTGGAAGCCCTAGCTAGAGCAATCAGACACGAGAAGGAGATCAGGGGTATCCAAATAGGAAAAGAGGAAGTCAAGTTATCCCTCTTTGCAGACGACATGATTCTATACCTTGAAAACCCAAGAAAATCTGTCAGAAACCTCCTTGCACTGATAAAGGACTTTGGCAAAGTCTCAGGGTATGAAATGAATGGCAAAAAACAGTCACATTTCTATACACCAACAATAAACAAATGGAAACTCAAATAAAAACCACAATCCCATTCACAATGGCCACACACACACACAAAAGAAATTCCTTGGTATCTTCCTAACCAGTGACATGAAAGACTTTTACAATGAAAACTACAAAACACTGCTCAAAGAAATCAAAGATGAGACAAATGGAAAAATATTCCATGCTCATGGATTGGAAGAATCAACGTTGTTAAGAAGTCCATCCTAAACCGGGCTCGGTGGCTCAGCCTGTAATCCTGCGCCTTTGGGAGGCTGAGGTTGAGTGGATTGCCTGAGCCCGCGGGTTCGAGACCCACCTGGGCAGCGAGACCTCATCTCTACCATAAATCAAAAAATCAGCTGGGCGTGGTAGTGCATGCCTGTAATTCCGGCTACTTGGAAGGCTGAGGCGGAAGGATCGCCGGAGCCCAGCTCTCGGCCACCGCACTCCAGTCTGGGCGACAGAGTGAGACTCCAACTCAAAAAAAAAAAAAAAAGAAGTCCATCCTACCCAAGGCAATTTGCAGGTTTAATGCAATACCAATTAAATAGCTAGCAGCATTCTTCTCAGACCTGGAAACAGCAATACAGGAATTCATATGAAAACATAAATTACCATGAATAGCCAAAACAATCCTCAGCAAAAAAAAAAAGCAGGAGGTATCACACTCCCAGACTTTAAACTTTATTATAAAGCTACAATAATCAAAACAGTCTGGTATTGGTACAAAAACAGGCAAATAGACCAATGGAACAGGATAGAGATTCTAGAAGCAAAATCTCAATTTCTCACTCAACTCGTCTTTGACAAAGCCTCCACCACCAAACACTGGGGAAGATGAGAACCTATTCAGTAAATGGTGCTGGGGAAACTGGCTGACCACATGCAGAAGATTAAAACAAAACCCCTACCTATCCCCATACACAAAAGTCAACTTTAAATGGACCAAAGCCTAAATGTAAAACCTCAAACTATAAGAACCTTAGAAAATGCAGGACATACCCTCATAGAAATTGGAACTGGCAACCAATTCCTGATTAAAACTCCAAGTGTCCATGCCATAAGAGATAAGATAGACAAGTGGGAACTCATCAAACTGACAAGCTTCTGCAAAACCAAAGTAACCATCGAGAAAGTGGGGAGACAGCCCACAGACTTGGAAAAAAGATTTGCCAACTGTATGTCTGACAAAAACCAAACATCTAGGATGTACAAGAATCCCAAATGTGCCAAAAAGAAAAAAAAAACAAAAACAGCCCCATTACAAAGTGGGCAAAAGATATGAATAGACACTTCTCAAAAGAAGACATATGAGCATCCAACACATACATGAAAAAAATGCTCAGCCTCACTAGTCATCAAGGAAATGCAAATTAAAACTAC
This sequence comes from Carlito syrichta, assembly GCF_000164805.1. NCBI lineage: Eukaryota > Metazoa > Chordata > Mammalia > Primates > Tarsiidae > Carlito > Carlito syrichta. The sequence continues at coordinate 533,199 of NW_007055603.1, read as the reverse complement.
ACTGAGATACCATCTAACTCCAGTCAGGATTGCCATTGTCAATAACTCAAAAAACAACAGATGCTGGAGAGTATGAGGGGAAAGGGAACACGTCTACACTGTTGGTGGGAGTGTAGACTCATACAACCTCTGTGGAAAACAGTTTGGTGACTCCTAAAAGGTCTAAAAATTGACCTTTCATATGACCTTGCAATCCACTTACTGAGAATATACCCAGAGGAACTCAAATAAGTCTATGAAAAAGATACCTGCACACGTATGTTTATTGCAGCATTAGTCACACTAGCAAAAACATGGACCCAACCATGCTGCCCATTGAAAAAGGACTGGTTTAAAAAAATGTGGTGCATATACATGATAGAATATTATGCAGCCATAAAGAAAGACAAAATTATGAACTTCACAGCAATTTGGATTGACTTAGAATCTATAATACCGAGCGATCTATCACAGAAACAAAGAACTGAGTATCACATGTTCTCACTCATAAGCGGACCTTGAATAATTATCATAATACTATAAGTAGTGGGACACTCTTGGGGGGTAGGGAGAAGAGGGGCATGCAGCGGAGGCAGGATTGGCAGTAGTGGTAATCTGCCGGGGGAAGGGAGACACACATCATCAACAAGGGTACCTGCATAATGAACATGTGTATACCTAACCCTGAATTGTACCCCACATCTTTAAAATAAAAAATAAATTAATTTTCAAAAAAAGAAATGGCATCAACTGGTAAAGCACAAATCATGAACGAATAAAATTATATGTTTAAAGTAACAGGGTGAACTATATTAGAGACTGTGGCTAAACTGCTAGGTGTTTACCAAAACCTATTCCCTCTTCTTCCTGACTTCAACATGTGGCTGAGTTCTGGACAATGGGACGGTGCACCAATTCTGATGGCCCAGATCAACTCCCATGAAAGATCTTTTCTACAGTCTCTGGCTGGAAGTAATGAATTCCAAGGCTCTGGCACAAGTGTCAGCAAACTGGTTTTTTGCTGTCTGTGAGCTAGGAATAGAATTTACAATTTTATTATTGAAGAAAAATCAACAATAAAGACTATTTCATGACAATTATACAAAATCAAAATCTCAGTGTCCAAAAATAAGGCGTTATTGGAACACAGCCACATTCATTCATTTACATATTGTCAACATCTGCATTCACACTGCAAAGATAAAGCTGAGTAGCTGCGACAGAGATCAGACAGTTCACACAGACTAAGATATTTCCAATCTGGCTTGTTGCAGAAAAAGTTTACTGATCCCTGGTCTAAAGGCTCTCTGAGTCACAGGATAGGAGGATCCAGGGTCCCTGAATCACTACAAGCAAGGCTGTCCTTCAGATATCCTCGCTGAATTCTTACATAAGAGATAAATGAACTTTTGTTATTCCACTCAAATTTCAGGGCTCATTTGTTTCAAAACATAAAGTTACACAACTAAAACAAAGATTTACTTATTTATTTATTTATTTATTTATGTATTATCTTTCTTGAGTTGGAGTCTCATTCTGTTGTCCAGGCTGGTGTGCAATGACACACTCATGGCCACTCCATTGTCGACTTGCTGGGCTCCGGCAATCTTTCCGCCTCAGTCTTCCAAGTAGCTGGAACTACAGGCATGCGTTGCCACGCCCAGCTAATTTTTTTTTTTTTGCTGCTATTTTTTATTGTAGAGATGAGGTCTTGCAAAGTTTCCTGGGCTGATCTTGAACCCGTGGGCTCAGGCAATTCACTCGCCTTGGTCTCCCAAAGTTCTGGGATTAGAGGCGAAGCCACCGAGCCTGGCCTATTTTTTTTTTTTTTTTAATATGATGTCTGGGGGCAGGGAGAAGACAGGTAAACTGAATAAAGAAGATGCAAGAATGCATACTTTTAAGGAAATACCATTTTACTCTTTGTATTTATAGAGCTTACTTAAGTCATGCTGGGACTACCACTGAAAAGAGAACACATTTTCAATAGCCTGTTTTAGATTTGTGTAATATATCCCTTCATTGCCACTAGATGGCACTTAAAAACTTTTGTATTTCCAAAACTGATATTGTCTGTAATACATTGTGTAATATCTCCCCTGATTCCCACTAGGTGGCACTTAAGATTCCTTACACTTTCAAAGCTGAAACATTTCAGGATCATAAGGTTTGCAATTTAATTAATATGGAACTATAGAAACCTACTGTATATGCACTACTATTGCTTTAGACACAGTAAAAGTTACAAATTTGAAACCCTCCCTTCAAATAATTGAAGATTTAAAGTAACACAAACAATGCATCTTCCCAATGAATTTCCAAATTAAAGACTTCTCATTCTAGTAAACTTATTGCTGGTTTGATTATTTGAATCATGTAAAAATGTATCTAAATGGCTCACACATCCCACACAAGCAAAATATTGCCCTAAAAAACCTTTGTTTAAAAAGAAATGTCATCAACGCTGTCCTCAGATGCATTTCTGTTAATGACATTCACAACACACAACAGCTTACAGTCATTTTGTAATTCTTACCATATTTAGTCCCAAATACATCGTTCATCCTTAACAAAAAATGTATTGAATCTGAACCATCGTTTCTAGGCTATAATATAGAGTGTAGACCATATCCTGAGGGTCATGAAAGAAATATAGAAAGTTTTTTTTTTTTTTGGAAGATCACTGTGGGGTGGAGAAAGAATCGAAGGATTAAAGGGGTCATGACCAGTTAGGTGGCCTAACCTAGGGTAGTAGGCTTTGCAATGGAAAGAAATAAACAGACTCAGGAGGCTTGAACTTTAAGCAGTTACAATTCTTGTCTTTGTGGTGGATAAGTCATGTGTACTAGAATCAATGAACTTAGATTCAAATCTGGCTCTCTGCTTCTAGCTGCAGTAGCTTGAGCAAACTCTGTGAGTCCTCTGCAGCTATGGTGTGAGGCAGGGCTTGTCGGCCTTGACACTACTGACCTTTGAATAACACTTTGTTGAGGGGGCTGTCCTGTGCATCACAGAACATCTAGCAGTATCTCTGGCCTCTTCTCAGTAGAGGGCTTCTAGTAAGCACCTCTCCCCTCCAGTTAATGACAACCAAAAATGTTTCCAGACACTGCCAAATGTCTTTGGGCAGGGAATGGGATGACCTCCAATTGAGAGCCACTGCTACAGAACATGGTACAGAACAACCCTGTCCAATAAAATTATAATGTGAACCACAAATGAGAGCCACTATATAATTTAAAACTTTCTAGGGGTCACATTTTAAAAGTCAAAAGAAACAGGTGAAATTAATTTTAAACTATATTCTATTTAACTCAATATAACCAAGATACTATAATTTTAACATGTAATTTATACAAAAATGATCAGTGATCTGGCCTACATCTTTTCCATTATTAATCTTTGAAATCCAATGTGCATACTTAACTCTGACAGCACATCTCATTTTGCACTCAACATTTTGTAAGTGCTCAATAGCTCTATGTGGTCAAGGTCTACTAGAGGGAAGAGTGCAAGGACAGTATCTTATAGTGTTCATTTCTATATACGGATATCATTTTATTTTCTTCCCTAGTTTCCCTTCATCGCTTTCTATCTCATTAATTTTATAGTTTTAACTACATACTAGAAATGCTTCTATAAGTATGACATAGTTCCTTTTTATTGCAATGAGGTCTGGTAGCAATAAATCATAAATAGGTGGCCTCTCTCTCCAGTTCCTTCACCATCTTGCTACTGCTGTCTTTGTTGACTTAAAACACTACTTTAATTTGCCACCTTCCCATGTACCTCTGATGTGCCTGCCCCCACTCCAACCCCATTGCTCATAGAAATCTTGATCTCGTGATTATGTCCCTCTGCTTACTGACAAACAGTTACCTTCTAGAATCATTCCCATTTACACAGAGACAGTCATATTGTCTCCTTGGGAAAAGTACTTAAATTGCCTATGAAATGGGTCATTAAACTTTAATGTGATGGTCTGCAATTCATGTGAACTCAACTGATATCTGCTGATGAGCACTTGGTTCTTACATAAGGCTATTTGGTTTACATATGCTCAAAATAACGAACCTTCTTGTTGAAACCCAGCAGGCCCTAGTAGCCCACCTTGAGCCTTTTCTCCTCAATGGTCCACAGCTTTGATGTACTATAAAAGGAGGCTTTTGAGGTTTCTGCCCTTCTCCAAGTCACCATATTGTTTATCCATATTCCACAACCACCCAGCTTCTCTCATGCCATGCACATCTGGGTTGAAGCAGCCACTGATTCTGGGGCTGCATTCCAGGCTCTCATTAACAGTGGTCTGGCTTATGTCTGACAGTAAGTATGGTTCAAAGATGGCCCTGATTAACTTTGTAGAGAGGAGGAATCTGTGATATGTTCAAGCCAAACAACAGCAAAAAATTCAATTTCTCACTGTTGCTCTGTAGATCTCCTTTGGGTTGGAGTTTAAAACTATAGTGCATGGCTCTTGCACACAAGTTTCATATTTTTGTTAATGTTTATGTTTCCCTGACCATCAAGTTGATGAATTTTGTTCACCATTTATTCATTATGCAAGGATTTTGTAAGCATCCAGGCTCAGCTGGTTTTCCTTTGCCACTTCAACCTCAATAATCCCACAAAGCAATGTACAGCAAGGCCAGTGAGTCAGAGGCACCACAGTGAGCTGAGCCAACCAGTCAGTGTATAGGGTGAAACAGATGCTGTCGGTGCCCCCTCACATCCTCTCAGCACTCGCTGTTCCAGTACATCCATGATATCCTGCAGCACACACAGGCAGCTGTCGGTCTAAAAGCTTTCCCTTGACTAGGGAACATAGGTCAGGCAGTGCAGAAGTGCCAGGGAGTTAATGCCCCTGGATGTAACCCTGAGCCAATGACACATGAGAGCTGGAAGATAAACACCTCAACATCCTTGCCCCTAGGGTGGGATAACTCTAAGGCACTGAGTCATGTTCGTCATGTTCGTTCTCTCTCTCTCTCTCTCTCTCTCTCTCTCTCTCTCTCTGTCTCTCGACAGGGTCTTACTCTGTTCCTCAAACTGTGGTGCAGTGGTGCTATCATATCTCACTGCAGCCTTGAACTTCTGGGTTCGTGATCATCCCACCTCAGCATCCCCAGTAGTTGGGACAACAGGCATGCACTACCATGACCAAGTAATTTTTTAAATTATTTTGTAGAGATGGGGTCTTGCCATGCTGTGCTGACTGGTCTTAACCTCCTGGCTTCAAGTGATCTTCCTATCTTGGCCTCCCAAATTGCTGAAATTACAAGCCTGAGCCACCACATCCAGCCAGAGGTACGTTCTATACTGGCTTAGGAGGCTCCCTGTTAAGATTGCAGCCATTGCCTAAAGTGGAAATTTGCTTGTGTATACCAATTATGGGATTCCTTCCTTCCCTGTTTCACACCGGTACTCCTCCACCTGTATTTCCAAATAAACTTTTGAACTTGAATCCTGGATACATACCATGCTTCTGGGAGAACCCCACCTGAATCATGCTAACTTTGTTTAAGAGATAAATATTTCATTTCTTTGTTAATAATGGCCATCAGGAGAGATTATAAACCTTAATACAAGCTGAAAATAATTTAATTTATGGGGTGAAAATATGCACAAAAAACATATTACTGGGCAAAAATGTAACTGAAAGAAAGCAAAGACCCTGTACAATTGTGTTCATATTTATCCTGGTATTTGAATTTGGTATTTGAATTTGGTGTGCTTGATCTCCCTCAAATAATAGTATTAGTGAAAGATTTTGCATAAAATAAAATTTCCAACTAGATATTTTTCTGTAAAAGTGCCTCCAGATTTCTACACCTAAATACTTCACCAAAACCAGTGACTTATTTTTGCTTTTCTAGAGTTGATACAATGTGCTATAACCATCACAAGTGTTTCAAGTATAGATTCCCTTTTCATGATTGATGGAGACTTAGAGCTGTCCCCCAATATTTGTTCTCTTCTTCTGCCACCGTAATAAAATGTCCTATTTTAGCTGACATATATTCACCTAGAATAAATATTAGGCTACCCAACTTGTTTATTGTTAGGAATGGCTATTTGACTAAATTTTGGACATTAAGATGTAAGCAGAAATGTCCTATTGCAACAACAGAGAACTTGCCTTAAGAGATAATGGTTTTCAACTGGGCGATTTGTCAGCCAGGAGACATTTGGCAATGTCTTGAGACATTTTTCGTTGTCACAAGTGAGGTTGCTATTGGTAGCAAGTGAGCAAAGGTCAGGGATGCTGCTAAACATTTTAAAATGCACAGGACAGCTCCTCTCAACAAATCATTATCCTGCCCAAAATATCAATGGTGCTGAGATTACAAAACTCCAAATTAGACACTAGATTTGAATCAAGAACACAGAAACAATTGCTTCTGGTTCTTTTAAGCTCTGGCACAGAATCCAGGTGCCTTTCACTTCTCTGATATCTACAAATCAATGAAAGATGATGCTGGCTCATGCTATTAGTCATGACACTTGAAGTATCACAAGTCCTGAACTTCTGTTCAACCTGATTCATTTTCTCTCTCATTCCCTAAAGCAGTAGTCTCATAATTTTCTGGTCTTGGGACCCTTTTACACTCTTATAAAATATTGGAAGTTCCAAAAGTTTGTGTTTATCTGGGGTTTATTAAAACTGAGACAGTTTTAAGACGCATTGCATTAGCTATCAGCATAATATCATCACACACCCTGTGCTCTCTGGAAAACTCCTACTGTACACTCCTGAGAGAATGAGAGTTTAAAAAGCACAAATAATGTCTTCATATTATTATGAAGATAATTTTGGCCTCAAGGAACTCCTGAGAATTAAAAAAAAAAAACCCAAGGGTTCTTCAGATCATACGTTGAGAACCGCAGGATTATAGACACCACTTTAAGGTCTAGAAATTAGTCAATACTCTAGTATCCTTTGTAACAGAATGAAGTATCCCTCCTTGTAAATATACACTCATTTCTAAAAGGTACAGAGAGTTATATTTTATTGTTTCTATATGGCCCAAGATGTACAAATTGAGAGAAACAAAAATTAACTATATAATAATAATGGCAAATTTTATCCTTGTTAATATTGAATATGTACTATGAACTGGCTCGCTGATCTTAGAAATCATTTGAGAAGACAGTCATTCAAATCTTTTTTTTTTTTGAATCTTTATTTTTATTTTTTTATTTAATCAATATTTTTTATTATGATATTGTGGGGTACAGTTAAGGGTTAGGTATACAAATATGCTTCATTCAGGCACCCTTGTTGCTAAGAGGTGTCTCCCCATCCCCAGACAGCTATTTACTACCGTTAATCCCATCTCCCTTTCCCTCTCCCCCCATAGTTTCCCACCACTGTCAGTCATTTTCTTATAGTATTACATTGGATGTTCAAGGTCCACTATATGAGTGAGAACATGTAATACTCAGATCTTTGTTTCTGTGAGAGGTCACTCAGTATTATAGACTCTAGTTCCATCCAGGTTGCTGCAAAATTCATGATTTTGTTCTTTTTTATGGCTGCATAGTATGCCCACTCTCACCCCTCCTGTTCAATATAGTATTGGAAGTCCTGGCTAGAGCAATCAGAGAAGAGAAGGCAATCAGGGGTATTCAAATAGGAAAAGAGGAAGTCAAGCTATCTCTCTTTGCAGATGACATGATCGTGTACCTTGAAAACCCAAGAGAATCTGTCAAAAACCTCCTTACACTGATAAAGGACTTTGGCAAAGCCTCAGGATATAAAATAAATGCAAAAGACAATCGCATTTCTTTACACCAATAATAAACAAACAGAAACCCAAATAAAAAGCACGATTCCATTCACAATAGCCACCAAAAAAATGAAATACCTTGGCATCTTCCTAACCAGAAACATGAAAGACCTTTACAATGAAAACTACAAAACACTGCTCAAAGAAATCAAAGATGACACAAACAAGTGGAAAAATATCCCATGCTCATGGATTGGAAGAATCAACATTGTGAAGATGTCCATCTTACCTAAGGCAATCTACAGATTTAATGCAATACCCATCAAATTACCAGCAACATTCTTCTCAAATCTTCTAATCTGAGGCATCTGTAACTATCAGAAGATCATGGACTCATGTTTCATGAGTCAAAGCCCAATGAAACCTAATTTTAAAAAGAGACCTCTGAGTTCTTGAATTATACAGAGGTTGCTAAAAAATGTATACAAATTTTAAGAAAGGAAAAAGCTGTATTAAAATTATAATAATATATACCGATAACAAGAGATGAATACAAGTCACATTTGACTTCTGGAATTACAAGAGATGCTCAAAGTGGTTACTACCAACATCCAGACACCTCTGATTATGGTGAACTACTGCTGGACTTGTTGCTGTGTGAGGCCTCTCTGATCTTCCCTTGTGCACATCACACACAGTACCATGTGTCTCAGACTTATCACGAATGTGTGCAGTTGTTAGGTGTGTTGGAGGTTCTGTTGCATACTCAATGGCTCCATTGTCATTGTACTTCCACAATGTTCTCGAATTTCAAATACCACTTCAAAATGGTCTTGAGCTCCTCAAACGACAACTGTGCTTCTACCATTTTCTTTGACTGTCCTGCCTGCTGCATGGTGACACTAGAATTCATTGATTAATACCATCTTTTGAGTGACCATCATACTACACTGTAATTCGATTCAACTTTGAAAAGTAATACATAGATAGCATCCCTTAAAATGTGCATATATCTTTTTGGTACCCCCGGCATTTCTCTTTGCTTTTCCTAGAACTTCACGGTGGAGCACATGTCAATAAAATTTAGCTCTAGGAGAAGAGTAACAAAGCTGGACCCCACCCCCCAAAATTTATTATCCAGAGAGAAGACACAGGACAGCATTTTTCTTTATGAAGATTTCAGGAGAGATTCAATATTTTTAAATTTTTCTGTACTTAATAAAAAATTAACTCCTAGAACATATGCAATGATGACCAAATACTGAATGTCTCATAGATAGAACTATGTATAGGCTCGGGGTGAAGACATCAGTAAATAGAAACCAGTTGGTTTTTCAAGAAGTTTTTCTAATTTTAAAAGTATTAAGGTACTTCAATTTTAAACAATCATTTTCTTCATTTCTTAATATTCTGGATGCTTGAGTTTTAGCATAGATTAATTGAAACTAATCCAGTTGTTCAATGAATAAAGATCAAGATTTCTCATCCTTAGCACTATTGACATTTGGCTCCAAATAATTCTTTGCTGTGGGACTATCCTGTGCCTTGTAAAATGTTTTGCATCTCTGACCTCTACCCACTAGATGGTAGTAACATTTCCCAAGTTGTGACAACCAAAAACATCTCCAAACAATGCAAAGGTTTTATTGGGTGAGAAACAGTGATATAAGTCCATCAGTTTACCACTCAACTATTTGAGAAATGGATCATTGAGACAATTAACTTACTCTTCATATGTAAATTTAGAAGACATTGGAAGATAACTCTGTAATTGCTTGGCAGGATCTCCACAAAAGCTTTTTCTCATGATTATGAATTCAACTTAAAATCGTACCATGAATTCTAAAAAGGTAATTTCCCTGGGATTGTGCAGAGCTGTTGACCCTGCTGAACAGATGACTGACCCCTTAGCCATCCACATAGGCATAAACTCAGACACTCCAGGGGAAACAATTTCTCCACATCCTCTCAGAAAATGTTTTACCAACCCAGACCACAGCTCCCACTTCTGAACTAGCCTAAGCAATCCAACATCGAGAAATACTCACACTCAGTAAAAGTTAATGGAGTGCCTAACTGTTGTCCCATGCTGTTTTAGGACGAACAGGGGATAGAAAAAGGAATGTAGCTTTATCTTCACTCTGGAGAAGAACACAGAACTCCAAATCACCAGTCAATAGCCTTTAGTTGAGTCTATAAACAGGTCTTTTAAACTTGTTTAGAGCAGAGATCAATAAGCTTAAGGGAGATAATCAGTCAGAGTAGATTGATTAGCCCTAATCTTACCGGGTATTCAGGAGCAAAAACAAAAACAAAAAACATTTAAATTGGAAATGTAACCAGAAGCATCAATACTATAGCTCTAGAGAGCAGCTGATATGAGGAGGAGGGCGCCCTATGCTACAAGAGACTTCAAATTTCCTCCTATTCTTTGTCCAGTTTTAGAATCCTCTTTTCAATAATCATAGAAAATGGTCATCTTTGGAATGGGGGAGGGCAGAGTTCCACAAACAAAATTACCCAGTCTGACAGTTAACTGCCTTTCCTTGGCCTAATTGCTAGTCATTTTGATGTTCCCCAGCTTTAGAGGGTTTTAGATCCCTCTTTGTGGCCTCCAACGGTGAGCAACTCTCACCAAGCAGCCACCAGTGACTTTCATTGTTCAAGATGGCTTATTAGTACTAAGATGGCTTGAGAGAACACACACACACAAATCTATAGTACACCATTTCTTAAAAGAAAGTACCGTGTTCCTTCAAATAAAAAGGGGCAAAGCAATTGTAGGGTGTTGGAAGTGGTTCATAAACGAGACTATTTAAGCAAAATGATTTCTCTGGGCTGTAATTTAACAACAGCATGGAAGTCATCTGTTACACTTCACACAAACCAAGTCAGCGGGGAGCCAAACAGCTGTTGTGGACCAACCATAGCTGAAGAATTGAATTTTGTGGCACAGTGCAGCACAGCTGTGAGCGACTTGAAAGCAGTATCCAGCTGTACTCCTCTCCTGAGTGCCTGAATAGAGCTCCATGTGCACCCAAGTGTTTCTAATGTAGGTTTTGTTATCCTTCAGGTATGATGAAGCCAAGAGATCAGGAGACAATTGCCTTTGTAAAGATAGCTTGTTGCTCGCAGCTCCCAAGAAGAGGGGCCTATCAAGGGGAGGCACCAGAGCTCATCAGGGGAAACAGAGAGCAAGGAGAAAACACAGACAAGAGCCTTTATTGTGGTTCGGCAGGAAGGGGTGGGCAAGGAAAGGTAAGCAGGCATAGATCCATTGGTTTGAGTCACCAGTGGATTCTTAGGTGTAGGGACTGTCTCTGATGTCTGTTACCTAGCCTGGGATGATTAGGGTAGGCAGAGAGTGGCTCAGAGTTTGACAGCCCTGTGAGAGCCCTGTAAGAACCCAATATAGAAGGTGGTTGGATTATGGACTCTGAGTTGGCTGGCCTACGTAAGACAGATGTGCTTTCAGGTGAGTCTTTTACTGTCTCTAGGAATTAGCAAGCCCTGAGAGGAGCAGTCCCTCCAGTATCAGCAAGGCTCTGGATAGCAAATAATCAGAAGTACAGAAAATAAAAATGTATAATCAATCTAGCAGTTAACACAGCACTCACCACTCCATCACAGAATTACACTCATTTAGAGGTATTTCCTACAAAACTGATGGCTTCTTACATGTCTTTGTCACCCATCTAGTAACTACTCAATAAATTAGACTCCTGGAGCCACCACTTACTAGCTACATACCTTAGACCAGTTATTTAACCTCCCCATGCCTCAGTTTCCTTATTGGTAAAATAAGGATGATGACGATGTTGATGACGATGATGGTGATGATAATAATAGCAACACATGGTATTGATATGAGAAAAAAATGGCCAATGTTTATAAAATCACTATGAACATCATATAAGTGGTGTTCAAAATGTTAGCTGAACTGAACTGAAAGTCTATCAACATCACATACTGGGATATAAATGAATAGGTTTTTGTGAATGACTTCTGTGTTCTGAGGTTGTGTTTGCATTTTTTTCTTACTTAGATTTAGACTGTGTATTTGTTTTCTGGATCTGTAAATAATGGTTAGGCAAACCACTACTTTTTTTTTTCTCTCCCAATGGGAGAAGATAACTCTTCAGAAATAAATCCTATTTTCCCAACTCATTCACTAGGATCCAATGAAATTGGAAGATTTCCTAGTATCAATGGAATAAAAAGAGAATAAAGCTGTGAAAACAAACCTCCTAGAGTTTATGGATAGAGCATGCTTACGTCCTTGCCCTAATATTCTAGTTCAAGTGATCTGCCCTGCTTCAAGTCTGAGTTTGAGGCTTTACCTTCAGAAAGGCATGATGGAAGGGTGTAAGGGCTGACCTCATTTTCTGAAAACACTTTTGCTTATTCCCCTCCCCTCTCACCTGCTCACCTGTACCCCAAGTACACACAATCTGTCATGTCATAGATGTGAGGTTAACACTGGTGTGGAAAGACTCTTTCTGTGGCTGTCTGTGAGTATAACATGCAAAATAAGAAAATTCTCTAGGCTTGATAAATTTGCAAGGAGAGGAAACCAAAAGATCAGCTCATGAAAAATAATCTTCTTAGCAACCACCTTACTGAACATAAGTCAATACACAGACATATTAGGATACAGAATAGGAAAGGTCTTCTTTGGGTAGGAAAAAATATATCATACTTGGGAGTACTCAATAACAACAGCTTTCACTACTTGGAATTTCAAATGCAAGATGAAGCAATGACCTAAGATTAATCAGTGATCTAAGAAATGGAGCTTGCAAAATTTACAAGATTTATTTGTTGCAGATACTAACAGAACTGTAGGAGGGCAGGAAATATAGATAAGAAACCCTCAGGGGTTCCTTAAAACTTCTGCTCTACGTAGCTTCTCAGTTCAAATGTCCTTAGTGGCTTGATTCATTTCAATGTCTGTTCTCTGCAGAGTCTTGGAATGTCTAAAAATTACTTTGCTTTATCAAAAAAGGTTATTTTGTATAATTTTAGAACAGTGGTTCTCACTCGGGCGATTTTGCCCCACAGGTGACATTTGGCAATGTCGTGGGACGTTTTGGTCGTCACAACAGGGAAGTGCTACTGGCATCTAGTGTGTGGAGACAAGGGATGCTTCTAAACATCCTACAATGCACAGGACAGCCCCACCACAAAGAATTATCCAGCTCTGAATGTTAATAGTACCAAAGTTGAGAGACCCTAGTTTAGACAATGCAAAAATATTTTGCTCAACTAATCTCACTAAGACCCTAACAACTCCAAGAGGTATTATCCTCCTTCTTTGTTGCTCGCCTGAGGATGGGAACCAGCCAACATCAATAAGTGACACTGCCACTAGACAATGCTGGGTCTAAACCAGAAACTGCTTGACACTACTCCTAAACAGAATGTCATATGCATAGCCCAGAAATCCTGTAAATGTGTGTGTGTGTGTGTGTGTGTGTGTGTGTGTGTGTGTGTGTGTGTGAACATAAGTGTGTAGGAAAAAAAGAGTTTACATTCTCGTGCTAATTTTTGTTAATTTGCTCAAAATGTCTTTTTATAGCCATGGTTCCCTGAGGAACAAAGCAATACAGTTAAGGACATATACTTGCTATAGATAGATTACCCAATTTTGAAAGAACAAGAGTATAAGAAAATTGTCTTAACATTAAAACCATATCAAGTGTAATTCAAACTTTGACTACTCAGAAGATACTTTCACCCTTAAGACTCTCTACAGCTCTTTCCCTGTATCTAGGCTGGTTCAAATGTTTTTATGCTTTAGGGACAATTATGATGCACAGAAAATGAAACATACAACATGAGAGAAACAATGAATGAAATGATAGAGATAATGAATGTATGACTACAAGGTCTATATCAACAGTAGGTGCCTCTTGGTCTTCGTTTACGCTGTTGATGTCATGTTTGGAATGGGGTCTACTCCATCATGCATCTTTTTTATTTGTTTCAAGCAAGGGTCAATCCCAGTGTCATTAGCTCTCTAGTGGTATTTAATTTCACACTGACTCTTGGTCACTTGTATAGTGTGTCTTGTGAATAAACTGATTCTCGATTAGCCTTTCAGAACCCAGCCTATTTTTATGCAGTGGTAAGATCAAACGTTTTAGTAAATAGAGGAAATGATAAATATTTTATGCTAGACTTACATAATACAAGTTTTCCAATAGGGCCAAAGCTATTTGGCAGAAATTTAAACATTATCTCAAACAAACAAACAAAACATCTGAAGAAATGATCTCATCACTCTCAAACTCCCTACAAAAAATATAGTAGACGGCTCATGATTACGTTTAATGTGCATCAGGAGATTCATTGCTGTGTAGACTAGAAAACCTTTCAGATACCAGCAAGTTGTGTGAGCTGGGGAAGTTGTATAACCTTTCTTTCTCCGATTTCCTCATTCATAAAATTATGGGGGTTGGGGTGTTCTACTTGATACAGGAGATGATTCTTGGCAACTATAAAAGGCCTACGATTCTACTATATAATTCTCAGGAATAAGAAAAACCTATCTGACAAGCCAATGTTTCATTCCCCAAACAATAATCCCTTTCAACAACATTGGTTTTAAGGAAATAGTGTGCTTCTTACTTGTAAACATTAGATTGAAATGCAACTCTAGGCCGGGCTCAGTGGCTCAGCCTGAATCTCAGCACTTTGGGAGGCCGAGGCGAGTGAATTGCCTGAGCCTGCGGGTTCAAGACCAACCCGGGCAACGTGGCAAGACATCTTCTCTACAATAAATCAAAAATTAGCCAGGCGTGGTAGCGTGCTCCTGTGGTTCTGGCTACTTGGAAGGCTGAGGCGGAAGGATCACCAGAGCCCAGCAGGTCGACGCTGGGGTGACCATGAGTGTGCCACCGCACTCCAGTCTGGGTGACAGAGTGAAACTCCAACTCAAAAAAAAAAAAAAGAAAGAAAGAAAGAAATACAGTTCTATTAATTCCAATAACTCTTGAATCTAAAATACAAAAGTTCAAGTAGCTATATGGTTTCTTTCCTTCAATGTTTTTCACAGTAGGAGCTAATTCTCTCCAATAAAGCTAATAGACATTTTTTAAAAACAAATTTGGGCTTTCAAAGTGACCAATCAACTCTGACTCTCAGATTATAAAATAGTGAGCAAGGCAACCTTTAGAGCTTAATTATGGGAGTCAGGAAGACACACCTATTCTCCCCTTCATTTCTAGCTGAGATTTGGAGAAAATTATACTTTAAACCTTCATCTCAATATCTCTGAAACGAGAATAAAAGAGTCTAGCTCAGAGAGTTGCCCCAAAGACTGCATGAGGTGATACATTCAAGGTGTCACAATGTGGGCTCAAAGTAACAACCCAAAATGCAAAATGCAGTCACAGAATGATAATCATTTTATTATATACAGAGTAAGTATCTGACTATCACATCAACAGCATGTTTTCTACCAGTTTAAAAAAGGGAATGGGAACAAAATAATTATGGATCATGTTTTTGTGAAAGGATGTAAAAATTCCCAATTTATGAAGGTAAATGATGGTGACACCCATCTGGATGTGCAAGAATTGAATTGCTGTGATTTGCCCTGCAGTTGACCTTTGACTTTTGTTTTTATTTCTTTTTGAAGTCCTGCCTTTGTAATAATAAAGAAAAATATGAAAAATAAGCCTTCTCCTACTGGGAGAAATGAATTATGATTTAAGGGTATTTTGTTTTCTGATTTATTTTTACTGTTTTCTGATTTATATATATATATATGATTTTATGCTGAGCTATTATCTTATTTATACCTCTAATGCCTGACACTTATTGGGTTTGTAATAAAAGGTTGCTACTGTGTATATAAATGTCTTTTGCCATCCTATAAGCCCTTCTTGATCATCATACTGGGGAGAATTTAATTGCAGTAGCAAGAATCTTTAAAAACTATATCTTCAAATTACTATAAAATATAACAATAAAGTGAAGATTAGGAAAGTGTCAAACCTAAACTTACATCTCTTCCTTTCCAAATTTCATCAGAGTGCTGTCTGGCATTCAACAGGTTACAAAGCAAGGGCTAAAAATGCACAATTGGAAACCACTTCAGCTAATCCTATTAAACTAACTAATTTCCTTCCATGGTCATTTTTTTTCTTTGGAGGACCATGTGTTGCTGTTTGATTTTTACAATCACTTTTTCCATCCCGATGGACTATCTCAGGTGCCTACTTATTTGTTAAACACTTGCTGGCAGCTTTCTTTTTTATTTTATATTATTTGTTTTTATTTTAAAGATGTGAGGTACAATTCAGGGTTAGGTATATAAATATTCATTATGCAGGTATCCTTGTTGATGGCAGTTTTCAAACTCCTCTCACAAGAAGGAGGAAACTTTCGCTTAAACTTTTACTACACCCATTGCCATGTCGAAGTTCAATGTCCCTTACCACTTCAAACTCCAAGAAAAGTTTGAAATAGAGGTAACCATTTGATTAAATGTTACAAATACTGAATCAATTTCTGGTTCTATTTTTCTGATAAAACAGGAATGTCTTTGAAAACGAAAAGGGAGAAAAATACAACCGACTAAGTAGAACATAGTAAATACACAGGCTTCTTTCATTAGTAAAACATGGCTGAACCAAACAGTAAACACCCAAGACATTTGTGAAAAAGCAAGGGTTTCAAGAAAATCTGAGACAAATCAACCTCACGTTGTTTGGAGTCATTTGAACAGCAGAATCTTTGGCCTGTCCAGAAAACTTAAAAATAGCCTGTGGCTCCACATGATGGCATGTAGGTAGAGGCTTTCCAATAGAACATGTCACAACACTCCCACTGCAGTGTGGAAACGGATGTTTGAATCCAAGTGAAGAATGTGTCTAGATTCTTGATGACTTTTTTTTGGTGGCAAGCTCATCTTCCATGGCAACAGAAGGAAAACAGGGGAATTGAAGAGGAGTTTTAGAAAAAAAAAACTTTGTTTCTTACAGACTACGACTTCTCAAATTTTAATGTGCAGAGCAATCATCTGTGCACGTTTCCATAGGTCTGGTGTGAGGGCTGAGGTTCTGCATTTCTAATGCCTTCCTAGATGGTGTAAATATTGCTGGTTCATGGCCCACACTTGGAGCAAGATAAAAGAATATTTCTAAATGGTGTCTGTTCTATCAACCCTTCATTTTGATTAACCAATTGGCCCACTGAGCATCTGAACTTACACAAGTAGAAATGGAAACACTAAAATTTCCAGGTGGCCAAGCATGAAAGCAGACCTGTATTTTTAATTTTGTTTCTTTTTTTATATTAAACATGTTTTTTATTATAAAATTGTGGGGTACAGTCAAGGGTTAGGTATACAAATATGCATCGTTCAGGCACCCTTGTTGATAAAGGGTGTCCCCCATCCCCAGACAGATATTGACTACCATTAATCCCACCTCCCTTCCCCTCCCTGCCCCCCCATAGTTTCTCGCCACTGTCAATCCTTTTCTTATAGTATTACAGTAGTTGTTCAAGGTCCACTTATTCCCCCTACTGGGGATATACCCTGAAGAACTCAAAGCACTCTACAAAAAAGAGACCTGCACACGTATGTTTATTGCAGCATTGTTCACGACAGCAAAATCATGGAACCAACCATGCTGTCCATCAAAAGAAGACTGGATTAAAAAAATGTGGTACATATACACAACAGTTTGCTCTTTCAGCAGTAGGCATGAGGCTATAATCCAGGTTCCCTGTCTCTCAGCGTTGGGCTCCTCTTACGAAATGGCACTGGCTTCACATACTAAACCCTGTGACGGCCTAATCTATTTCATGCCTTGCTCTCATCAAGAAATGTTCTTTTCTCTGGGTTATGTGAGTTGATCCTTCTTCCTTTAGTTACATATGCAGTGCCTCTGCTAACGCTGGGGGTGGCTGGGATTAAGTTGAGGGGTCCTGGCTTGTGATTTAAGGAATTTAGGCTTAATTTATGAAGCCAGAGTAGAGCAGAGAATTAAGCAATTTTCAGCTAAATTGGAGCACAAAAGGCAGCTGATGTGGAAAATGACTTAAGCCCTCACTGAATTTGGCATCTACGAATCCTACCCGAATTACCAAAGAGGAAAACATTTGCTGTGGAGCACTCCGAAGGGAGCCACAGAGGAGATGAACAGGGAAGTTTCCCAAGAAAGGCTCTCAGAAGAGCGCTCGTTTTGCCAAGGAGGCTGTGGGTGAGTCTGCTCGCATGCCAGGTTGACCCAACATTTTCTCATCCGGAGAGTGATGGCTCAGTCTCCAGGTGCAAAGGGAGGCCAGGGGCAGCTACAGCTTGCGGCCTTTGTGTTGGCTTCTGGGGAAGTGTTGACTGAACTGAGGGGTGGCCGCCCTGTGCGTGGTCAGATGGCATTCCTCCTCCAAAAGACACTCAGAACAGCAAGCTGAGGACAGCACAGCACTTCCCGAGGGTGTGGCCCGTCTGATCAGCCGGACTGGCAGGGCCCCCTGTGCCTCTCCTCGGAGCCATCCTCCCGTCTCCCAGCGGGGCCTCTAGGAGGAAGACCGAAGGTGACCAGAGCAAGGGCCATCACCTGCTGCCTTTTCTACTCCGGGCTGCTCCAACGTGGACTCTTCCCATGATGTTTTAAAAAACGAGAATGCTCTAATTTAAAGGACTGTTAGAGTTTTCTTTGGGGACTGTCATGAGTGTCTCTTACCCCTGGATACGATCGCTTGTTCTGACTTCATGAGGCGTTTATCCCAGAGGTGTCTCTGGGAGCTTCCTGGCTGCGCTTCCCGTCCACTTAGCTCTGTGGATCATAAGAACACCTCCCTATGGGTGCCTCCGTCAGCCCCTTGCTGGGATAAGACCTGAGGAGAGGCGACTTCTAGGAGCAATCATGCCCGGCAGGGGTGGAGAGCATATGCACGTCTGCTTTGGGAGCACGTGGTGGGGCTTGGTGTGAAGTATAGCGCATGAGGATTTGGTGAAATAAAAAGGTGTGAATGTGCATGAAGGAATTGACGTGGACTGATGACTGTTTTGTGAGAAAATGGGCAATGAAGAAGGACAAAGAGGAGGAAGAGAGGGATGAAGAGGTGTATTCACACGAGACAGGTTCCGAACTTGAAGGCACTAAACCTGCCCTATTTCTCAGAAGGAGTTTCCCCGGTTCACTGGCTCCCTACACACTGGCATTATTTCTTCACCTCTAGGCGTGTAACCTCTGACAGAAGGAGAACGTGCACTTCCATGCCTGCTCTCCATGGCAGGCCCCCCTGATGAACCCCCCCTTTCGAGGCCGCCTCTCCACCGCCACTTCGGAAGCTCTCAGATCCGCTTTCCT
>NW_007055603.1:506380-514146 GCF_000164805.1 Carlito syrichta | reverse complement strand
ATAGTATTATGATAGTTGTTCAAGGTCCACTTATGAGTGAGAACATGTGATACTCAGATCTTTGTTTCTGTGAGAACTCACTCAGTATTATAAACTCTAGTTCCATCCAGGTTGCTGCGAAATTCATGATTTTGTTCTTTTTTATGGCTGCATAGTATTCTATCGTGTATATGCAGCACATTTTTTTTTTTTGATGGACAGCATGGTTGGTTCCAGGTTCTTGCTATTGTAAACAATGCTGTGATAAACATATCTGTGCAGATATCTTTTGTGTAGAGTGATTTGAGTTCTTCAGGGCATATTCCCAGTAGGGGGATTGCGGGGTCATATGGGAGGTCAATATTTAGAGATTTTAAGAATCGCCACACTGCTTTCCACAGAGGTTGCACTAGTTTACACGCCCACAAACAGTGTAGAAGCGTTCCCTTTTCACCACATCCTCTCCAGCATCTGTTATTTTTGGAGTTCTTGATAATGGCCATTCTGACTGGAGTTAGGTGGTATCTCAGTGTAGCTTTCATTTGCATCTCCTTGATGATTAGTGAGGTTGAACATTTCTTCATGTGTCTGTTGGCCGCTCGTATGTGTTCTTTTGAGAAGTGTCTGTTCATATCCTTTGCCCTCTTTGTAATGGGGTTGTTTGTTTTTTTCTTTTCAGCATGTTTGAGTTCTTTGTAGATCCAAGATGTTAGGCCTTTGTCAGACTTGAAGTTGGCAAATACTTTTTCCCAGTCCATGGGCTGTCTCCCTGTTCTCTTGATGGTTTCTTTGGCTTTGCAGAAGCTTGTCAGTTTAATGAGGTCCCACTTGTCTATCTTGTCTCTTATGACCCGTGCATTAATACCTACAGAACACTCCACCCAACAACCACAGAATATACATTCTACTCATCACCACATAGAACGTACTCTAAGATTGACCACATACTTGGCCATAAATCAAGCATAAACAAATTTCAAAAGATCGAAATTTTGTCATGCACCTTCTCAGACCACAGTGGAATAAAAATAAACATCAACACCAACAAGGTTCCCCACAAACCCACAAAGACATGGACACTAAATAGCATGATGCTAACCAACTCCTGGGTCAATGATGAAATCAAAACAGAGATTAAAAGATACCTGGAAACAAATGAAAATGAAGAAATATCTTACCAAAATCTCTGGGACGCCATTAAAGCTGTAGTAAGAGGGGAACTCATATCTCTACAAATGCACATAATTTTGTTTCTAATAGTGTTTCTATTTTTGTGCTCCTCTTTTTATCCAGGAGCAAGCTACCTAGCACATGTCTTTTATGTCTTACTGGCCAGAACAAAGTCACAGCACCATATTTAAGCTGCAAGGGAGGCTGGCAAAGATTATATCTGGTGTTTCCAGATATGTTCCTGCCACTAGGAAGAAGGGAAAAGGAAACAGCTGATGATCAGTTAGCCAGCAGTGAGAGCCACTGCTGTATGTTGCTGGGTTCCACCTCAATAAAAAAAGACACAGACCCTGTAACTGCATTTTAAAAGTGCACTCATCCAATTCCACGAAGTGTTGTTCAACAAAAGGTGAAGAACCAATGATCCAAGCAGTTCCTCATAAAGATGCCCACCAAGCATACCTCAGATGTGGTCCTGAGTTTCCTAAGTGAAGGAAACGGAGTGATAAGTGGGTATCTGGGAACCTAAGCTGAGTTAAAAGAGCAATGGTTGGCCACTTTCCAGGGTTTTATGGACTCTGGACTGACTTCCTACTGGTTCCCACTCTGGACTGCAGGCCAGAATCACCTGGGGAGCTTTAAAAGATTACAGATGACTGGAGGCAACTCCAGAAATTTTTAGTTTAATTAGTTGAGCAACATATTTTTCATTTTATTTTTAATTAATGTAATAATTGTGCATATTTATGGAATACAGAATGTTATTTCAATACATATATACAATGTACAATGTGTAATGATAAAATAAGGGTAATTGGCATATTCATCACCTCAAACATTTATCATCTCTTAGTGTTGTGAACATTCAAAATCCTGTCTTCTGGCTTTTTGAGAATGTACAATAAATTGTAGTTAACCATATTCCCCCCAAAGTGCTATAGAACGCCAGAACTCATTCTTCCCACCTAGTTGTAATTTTATTTCTGTTAACCAACCTCTCTGAATTCTTCCCTCCCTTCTTCTCTAATACCCACAATTCTACTCTTTACTTCCTTAGGCTAAAGGGTTTTTTTTTTTAAGTTCCTACATATAAGTGAGAACATGCAGCAGTTATCTCTCTGTGTCTGACTTATTCTGCCTAACATAATGTACTCCAGGTGCATCCACGGTGCTGCAGATAACAGGAGTTCAACCTTTTTCATGACTGATTAGAATCAGTTGAATTAAACTAGACCCCTATTCATCACCATATACAAAAATAAACTCAAAATGGATTAAACATCTAAACATGAGACCCGAAACTATAAAACTACTAGAAGAAAGCATAAGGAAGCTCTTCAGGACATAGCTATAGGCAAAGATTTTATGGCTAAGATGTCAAAAGCACAGACAACAAAAACAAAAATAGACATATGGGACTATATTAAACTAATAAGCTCCTATACAGCAAAGGAATCAATCAACAGTGAAGAGACAACCTGTGGAATGGGATAAAATATTTGCAAACTATTCATCTAACAAGGGACTAATATACAGGATATACAATAAACACCAGCAACTCAAAGGCAAAAAAGAGAAAAACCTCTGATGTAAAACCTGGCACAGGATCTGAATAGACAATTCTCAAAAAAAGGTGGCAGAATTTTAAAAGCTCCTGATAATCTAATATGCAGTCACAGTTGGGAGCCAGTGCCCTGGAGCTGTGCTCCTCTGTCTGTACTGTGCACACAAATCACCTGAAAACCTTGTTAAAAATGCAGATTCTGATTCACTAGGACTGCCATGGGATCAAAGTTTTTGCATTGCTCAGATGTTGCCGAGGGCGCTGATGCTGCTGGTCCTGAGACTCCACTTTTTTCTGGAAAAGCCCTGAAGCAGCAGTAGGCAAAGTATGGTCCATGAACCAGTATGATCTGAAAACTGCTCACTGCCATTTCTCAACACATAGAGAATTTGAGAGCACTCGCTTAGGAACTAGTATAGCAATGTGACATTACTGAGAGTACAAAGTGTGAAAGTTTGTACTTAAGAACATGTTTAAAACAGATTATAAATAAATAAATACCTGGTCCTTTAGCATAGATGGGAAGCACCAGCCTAGAGAATAATACGCTCCATGGACATGCAAATTGAAGACCTAAATTATATCTTTTTTTTGATTAAACATATTTCTCATCATAAAATTTTGGGGTACAGTTAAGGGTTAGGTATACAAATATGCATCGTTCAGGCACCCTTGTTGATAAGGGGTGTTTCCCCATCCCCAGACAGATTTTTACTACCATTAATTACACCTCCCTTCCCCTCCCTCCCATAGTTTCCCACCACTGTCAATCCTTTTCTTATAGTATTAGGATAGATGATCAAGATCCACTATATGAGTGAGAACATGTGATACTCAGATCTTTTTTCTGTGAGAGATCACTCAGTATTATAGACTCTAACTCCATCCAGGTTGCTGTGAAATTCATGATTTTGTTCTGTTTTATGGCTACATAGTATTACATCTTATTGACCATTAAATGACCATTAAATGCCCAGGACGTAAAGGGCACTTAGAAAATTTTGGTTAAATGAATGAGTGAATATATGAATGAGTAAAACCTTGGACATTTGGCTGTGGCTAGAGAGATGATTCAAAACAAAATAGGCCTAAGATGGACTTCAGTAGGCAGAGAAAAGGGCTGGAAAAATGAGGGGAGTTTGAAATTTAATTTAGTTTCAAACATTTGCTAAGAGCTTCTTCACTATATTTTTGAGACAAAGATGAGCAAAATGTGGTGCTGGATCTTGGAAAGCTCAGTTTACCACCCTGCTATGCAAAGTGTAGACCAAGAAAATCACTGGTTGTTAGAAATGCAGAACCTTGGTTGGGTCCCTGGCCTACTGAATCAGAATCTTCATTTGAACATGATTTCTACATACATAAAATTGGAGACATGTTGTTCTAAATAGATAGTTCTTGAATCTGACTGAACATTAGAATCACTTGAGGGAACTTTTCAAAAACCTGATGCATAGACCACACTCCAGACCAATTAACTCAGAATCTCTGGGGTGGGCCCAGGTATCAGTAGTCTGTAAATATCCCCTGGTGACTCAATGTGCAACCATGGCCAAGAACCACTGGTTTGGAACTCTAGTAAGTACATGAAGGTAAAATTTCAATCTGAGAATGCACTCATTGAATGAGCAGTGGAGACAGGGGCCTTGATGGATTTTGAACAGGAAATTGCTCTTCAGAATTAACCAGCAGGAAGATTATTTGAAAAATTGCATGTTCATATAATCAGGCAGGGTAGAATCACTTAGAGGTATCACACCATACTTATCACAAGAGGAGAGTATGTGTATATGGTTAAATTCTCCACTTTGTGAGGAAACTAAGGAGTCCCAGTCTGTGTGCTGGTGAGTGTACCTGTTGGTAGTGTTGGCTGATGTCAAAGAGCTGGATAGGGTGGCCCATTCAAAAACTGAATTTGAATCAGGGAGAGTCAGTAGAGCTTATATAAGACAAATTCTTTAGGGAATACTGACTTTAAAAATCCAGAGAACAAATACAAACGTACAAAAGTGGGAGAGAAGCAAATTTCGGGAACCGAGGAGTGGTTAAAATAGGGAAGAAAGAACTGAGATAAAAGTCATGGACAATATTAGCATATCTTGATTTTGTCATAATGGGCAGGCAAAATGGTTTGTGAAATAAAGTGTGAGCCTGGATGAGGAGTCTGAGTTCAGGATGAAAACTAAATCAAAATATTGTTAAGTGTCAAAATTCCAACTATGTATATTCTATCGGAGGAATCAGAGCTCCCATCTAACAATGTCCAGACTAATTCTCAGGAAATAAGGAGATTCCTAGTTTCATCTTAATCAGTTAAAGATTTCCCTAGAGAGTCAAAGTTAAAGATATGATAAACTACATAATACATTATTAACCCACATTAATAACAGTTCAATGAACGTGGTTTTACTAACACCAAAGTTTCATGTCTCAAAAGATAAGTATTCTCCACTCAAAAAAAGAGG
The DNA here is from genome assembly GCF_000164805.1 of Carlito syrichta. NCBI lineage: Eukaryota > Metazoa > Chordata > Mammalia > Primates > Tarsiidae > Carlito > Carlito syrichta. The sequence continues at coordinate 508,968 of NW_007055603.1, read as the reverse complement.
GAGTCTTTACCCCCAGTACTTCAGAATGTGACTTTATTTGGAGTACTCAAAGGTAATCAAGATAAAATGAAGTCATTAGGGCGGGTCCTAATCCAATATGGCTGGCATCCTTATAAAATGGGGGAGTGTGAACAGAGACACAGACACACACATAGAGATAATGTCATGTGAAGATTAAGGTAGAGATTAGGGTGATGCATCTACAACCTAAGAGATGCCAAAGATTACCAACAACCCACTAGAAACTAGGAGAGAGGCATGTAACAGATTCTCCCTCACAGCTCTCACAAGAAACCAACCCTGCTGACACCTTAATCTAAGACTTCTAACCTCCCAAACTGTGAGGCAACAAATTTCTGTTGTTTAAACCACCCAGTTTGTACAACTTTGCTACAGTAGTCTTAGCAAACTAATATAATAAGCTATAAGAGAAGGCAATACAGACAGAATCCAAACCTGGGGAAGGTGTAAGGAACTCAAATAATTCAACAGTAAGAAAATAAATAACCCAACTGAAATATGGACAAAGGACCTGAGTAGGCCTTTCTCAAAGGAAGACATACAAATGGTCAACTGGTATATGAAAAAAATTCTCAACATCACTAATCATCAGAGAAATGCAAATCAAAACCACAATGAGATATCACTTCGAACCTGTTAGAATGGCTATTATCAAAAAGATGAAAGATAACAAGTGTTAGAGAGGATGTAGAGAAGAGGGAACCCAGGCACACTGTTTCAGGGAATGTAAATTAATAAAGTCATTGTGGAAAACAATATGAAAGATTCTTTAAAAATTAAAAATAAAACTACCATATGATCTAGCAATCCCACTACTGGGTCCATATCCAAAGGAAATGAAATCAGTATGTTGAAAAAATATCTGCACTCTTATGTTCACTGAAGCATTATTCATAATAGCTAAGATATGGAATCAGCCTCAGTGCCCATCAACTGATAAACGGATAAAGAAAATGTGGTATATACACACAGTGGAATCTTTTTCAGCCTTATAAAAGGAAATCCTGTCACTTCCAACAAAATGGATGGAACTGGAGGTCATTATGTTATGAGAAATAAGCCAGGCACAGAAAGACAAATATTGTATTATCTCATTTATATGTGGAATCTTAAAAGGTGAATTCATAGAAACAGAGAGTAGAATGACGATTACCAGGAACTAAGGGTAAAGAGAAAGATATTGGTCAAAAGATACAAAATGCCAGTCAGGAGGAATAAATTCAAGAGTTGTATGGTACAACTTGGTGACTATAGTTGATAACAATGTATTGTATGCTTGGAAACAGTTAAGAGTAGATTTTAAGTGTTCTCACCACAAAAAAATGATAAGTATGTGAGATAATACATATATTAATTAGCTATATGCTCAAAGTCAAAACATAAAAATCTTGAGTTTATTTGTTGTAAAACTAAGAAAATGCTACTAATGAAAATGATAAGTAGTTGAGAACGTGTTTTGTGAGGAAGGATGTGAAAAAGTACTTTTTATGAAACTTTATCTGTGATAAAACAGGCTTGAATGGGTAGAAAAACCAATTTTAGACAACAAACAAAATACTTGCTTAGAACTTTTTTAAAAAGAATAACTATATCAGAAAAAGAACACCCCGTCCCCCTGCACAAATACAGGAAATAGTCCTTTATAATTCAAAAGGTAGAACATTTTTACTTTTGAGGTAATTTACCATTAAATCTATTAAAGCAGATAATGGCTTCCAAAAAGTTAAGGGAGAGGGAATAGAGAGATTTGAGGAAAGGAGGAAGGAGCCAAAAGGATGAATAAGGAAAGAAAGAACAGAGAATATCAACATGTATTGCACAACTAGTTTTTGAAAAATGTGTCAGCAAGTACCAGGCCAGCTTCAGTTGGCAAGTAACTGTCCGAGCTTTTTTGCATAAGGGAGGCAGTGATACCAAGTCCAGTGTGAAATACAGAACGAATTTAACTATTTCAGAAAGACATTTCAAGGGCATGAGGTTAGTAAAATGTATTATATTCAAAAGCTACTGAGATGCTAAAATCCAGGGCAAGATGTTAAATGTAAAAGTTTAAATGTAATCAGCCAGAAGTTGCTTTTAAGCAGAGTGAAGACCAATGGGAAGCTCAAACTTCACCTGTACATAGACCACTTATGTACCTAATCCTGACTTGTATCTCACATCTTTAAAATAAAATGTTTTTTAAAAAGAGTCATCCTTTCCACAAGTTTACACTCCCACCAACAGTGTAGAAGTGTTCCCTTTTCACCACACCCTTTCCAGCAACTGTTATTTTCTGAGTTATTGATAATTCTGACTGGAGTTAGGTGGTATCTCAGTGTAGCTTTCATTTGTATTTCCTTGATGATTAGTGAGGCTGAACATTTCTTCATGTGTCTGTTGGCCACTCAGATGTCTTCCTTTGAGAAGTGTCTTTTCATATCTTTTGCCCACTTTGTAATAGGGTTGTTGTTGTTGTTGTTGTTTTAATCTTTTCAGCACATTTGGGCAAAAGATATGAACAGACACTTCACAAAAGAGGACATCCGAGCAGCCAACAGACACATGAAGAAATGTTCAACCTCACT
>NW_007055603.1:480890-506360 GCF_000164805.1 Carlito syrichta | reverse complement strand
CTAATCATCAGGGAGATGCAAATCAAAACCACACTGAGATACCACCTAACTCCAGTCAGAATGGCAATTATCAATAACTCAAAACATAACAGTTGCTGGAGAGGGTGTGGCAAAAAGGGAACACTTCTACACTGTTGGTGGGAGTGCAAACTAGTACAACCTCTGTGGAAAACAGTATGGCGATTCCTAAAAGTGCAATCTCTCTACTAGGAATATAACCTGAAGAACTCAAATCACTCTATAAAAAAGATACCTAAGCCGGGCTCAGTGGCTCAGCCTGTAATCCCACGCCTTTGGGAGGCTGAGGTGAGTGGATTGTCTGAGCCCGCAGGTTCGAGACCCGCCTGGGCAGCAAGACCTCATCTCTACAATAAATCAGAAAGTCAGCCGGGCGTGGTAGCGCATGCCTGTAATTCCGGCTACTTGGAAGGCTGAGGCGGAAGGATCGCCGGAGCCCAGCAGGCGAGGCTGCGGTGGCCGGGAGCGGCCACTGCACTCCAGTCTGGGCAACAGAGTGAGACTCCAACTCAAAAAAAAAAGAACAAAATCATGAATTTCGCAGCAACCTGGATGGAACTAGAGTCTATAATACTGAGTGATCTCTCACAGAAACAAAGATCTGAGTATCACATGTTCTCACTCATATAGTGGGCCTTTGAACATCCAATGTAATACTATAAGAAAATGACTGACAGTGGTGGGAAACTATTGCAGGGGGAAGGGAAGGGAGATGGGATTAATGGTAGTAAATATCTGTCTGGGAATGGGGAGACACCTCTTATCAACAAGGGTGCCTGAACGAAGCATATTTGTATACCTAACTCTTAACTGTACCCCACAATATCATAATAAAAATATTGATTAAAAAAATTTAAATAAATAAAATAACATATTTATTGAAAAAAATACAATAAGAAAGCAATTGGCAGTAGTGAGAAACTGCCAGGGGAGGGGAAGTGGGATTGGCAGTTGAGGGAAACTGCCAGGGGAGGGAAGGGCACACCTCATCAGCCAGGGTACCTGTATAATGAACATTTGTATACCTACCCCTGAATTGTACCCCACATCTTTAGAATAAAAAAAGTATAGCAAAAAGAAAAGAAAAGAAAAGAAGCCAGTGTGTATCGGAAGTAATAAGAAATGCGGTCAGAGTAATAGCAGAGGAGAGCTGGAATATACAGGTCAAGGCAAGAAATGTGGGGATTTTGTCAATGAAATGGGAATCCACTGGAGGGTCTTGAACAAGGGGAGGTGGCATGCTCTGTGTCTCTGTGTTTGTGTGTCAGGTTTTAAGTAGGAAACCCTGACTGTTCCTTCCATCCTCAGCAAACTTTTTAGAATTCCTATCTTGTGCCAAATATTAGGTACAAGAGAATAAGATCTAGTTCTGCCTTAGCCTCGTCATCATCATCATCACATAGTGTTATCATTAAGATCACTAGCTGGTAGTAGTTACTTCATTGAAGCCACTCCAGAATTGTGTGCTATCATGATTTTTAACATTTGCCACCCAGATTCTTGTTTTAAAATCCTTTTTTGAGCCGGGCTCGGTGGCTCAGCCTGTAATCCCATGCCTTTGGGAGGCTGAGGTGAGTGGATTGCCTGAGCCCGCGGGTTCGAGACCCGCCTGGGCAGCGAGACCTCATCTCTACAATAAATAAAAAAAAATCAGCCAGGCGTGGTAGCGCATGCCTGTAATTCCGGCTACTTGGAAAGCTGAGGCGGAAGGATCGCCGGAGCCCAGCAGGTCGAGGCTGCGGTAGCCGGGAGCGGCCACTGCACTCCAGTCTGGGTGACAGAGTGACACTCCAACTCAAAAAAAAAAAAAAATCCTTTTTTGTGTGTAATGAACGAAATGGATCAGACACTCATCAGTAATTTTAAAAGCACTTCCGATAATGCTAGTTCGTCAATCAGCATTGAGAATCACTGAAGCTGAAAGAAAACTATTTTTGTCACTTCTATTTTGCATATTTTTCTGATGACATTGAAGATCTGTAGCATGGACTATAAAGACTTCTGAGACTTAACAGTTGCCTACACCATTATCATTATGTCTTAATATTTCTTTGCTGAGTTGCCGCTCTAAGATTTGGATGCACCTATTTATGTGATTTATTCAAGCTCGTAAATCTGTTAATGTGATTTATTTAAACTTTTAAAAGTTCTTTGTATAACTAAGAGTTTATTATTGTTGGGACAAAGATGGGTTGCTTCTCACTCTCCTGTATCCCTGGCAATTATTGATAAATATGCACGTAGATTTTTCCTATTAAACCAGATTGACCTTGTGGGGAAAAAAAGATCATCAGCACTGGCAGCATCCTCAATACCATTATCATCATTGCCATCATAGCTATCATCATGATCATCACTATCCCCATCGTCACCACTGTCATCACTCTCATCATCATCACCATTCTCAAAATACTGTTACTTACTACACAACCACTGCTCAGTACACTTTCCTGAGTAATAGGCCAAGATCCCACACTTTTTTCAATTCAGGAGAGGTGGGTGCATGGGGTGACAGTTAGGGGTACACCTGACTTCCATGAAGCTACCAGGGCTCACAAGGTGATGTGAGTTACAAGGAAACCCAAGAAGTCTGGTCAAGTGCCAGTGGAAATTGGTCAATCTATGCCACATGACAGCAGGGCTGCTATATGACTAGCTAACACTCAATGAGTAACTTCCTGCAACAAACCCATTCTTTGTAGATAACAGAGTTTCTTTAAAAAACCAACACCCCATCCCCAAACTTATAGTCTTGGGGGGGGGTCTCCCATGAAGGTGAAGCTCTTTGAGAACTAAAGAAGAGGAATTCCTCAAGGACAGGGCATAGGCTACTATTAGGTTAACAAACTGTAGCTAATTGTGCTATGGTATGATTCTAGGGTTGCTCTTATTTTCAGGAATTTAATTTCAGAACCTAAATTTCTTTTCTAAATATAGAAATGATCCTGTTTCGGAGTCTTTGATGCTTCTAGGATATCCTGTTTATCACTGCCTATATTATACTGAAAATTTCTGTTTATGTGTCTGTCTCCCTACTAGGTCCTGAAATTCCCATGTCTTATCTATGTCTGAACCCCAATAACTTGCTCAGGATCTGATAGATAGTAGCTGCTCACTAAATCTTTGTTGAAATCAGTTGATTTTCCTTTTCCCCCCTGCCCTCCATTCAACAACAATCACATTTTTTAACCCTTGGACATTGCTATTGAAGAGTACACAGATACTGTAATAAAAAGGAAACATAAAGTTACTAAAAATTAAGCTTTGATAATAGAAAGTGAAGAGGAAGAGGAGGAGGAGGAGAAAAAGGAAGAGATGGTGTTTGGTGTTTTTTTCTTTCCAAGAAGGTAATACCTGCTATTCAGTTTAAATTTTCCTCTATAAATCCTACCACCCATGTAAAAGTCTTTTCTGGAAGCAGATGAAAGTTTTGAAAACACTCTGTCAAAGACAGTACGACAGCTATGAATAGAATGCAGCATGAATGCTAGATTACTCATGATGAGGAAGATAGCAACCCCAATGCTGTAACGAAATAAAATACTAAGAGCTTGTATGGGTAACAAATGACACCACAGGCTACGAGTTTTATCCCCATAGCCACAATAATTCCTTGACTTTTAACCGTTTCTTCTTGCTTTTACTGAAAAGCAAAAACCTTGTGAAAAAAAGACACAAAGAAAAATTTCCATGAAAGAAATGAATAGAGATATTACAGGCACCAAAGCAGGAACATCATTTGAGTAATAAATATTTAAAAATAAGAAAAGACATTGCCTTTTTCCAAAGAAGAGGCTTGTGGTTTCATTCCAGTGTTAATTATCATGAAAAAAAAAACTATAAACACAAGGAACTTCATCCAAAAACCATTCTAATGTGAGGTACCATCAAGTCATCCTTAATTAGAAAGAATATATAGGGGCCACAGTAGAAAATGGGAACATAGATCAAATCACAAGAAAGGAAGTTTCTAACCTACAACCTGTTAGTAAAGCCAAGACTTGCTTTGGAGAATATTTTAATTCCCAAGTTACACTTACGCCTAAAGCAGCCTCCAATGACATGTATGAATGAGAAATAACCCAGACCAGGAGTAGCCTCTCAAAATCATTCCAGACAGAAATGGCAAGGAGACTCACCACAATGCACACTCAGATCACCAAGTTAAAGAAAGCTGGAATGGGACCATCGCCCAGAATTATTGGGATGAAGCTACCATTTACAAGCCTGTATGTTTCATGTTATTTGCTGCCAAACTTAAAATCTAAGCAATCTGCTTGGTGAATGATGAAACTGGACCATCATGATACTTGGGCGTTGGAGGGGGGGCGGGCACAGCATGACCTCAAGGCATTATTTATTATTGGTGTTTGCTTACTTTCCCCCCAAAGCCTGTGGTTTATCCATAACATCTGGGCTTCATCGGTGACTGGAAAGCTTATGAGAGCCCTCGTGCTGAGTGAGGCAATGGAAAGAGAAAATGATGTCGGAGGACTGTCAACAGGCATTTGAACATTGCCAAATGTCATGTTCTTTTCCAAGGAACATTCAGGATGCAAATAAAAGTCAAATAACACTTCTTCTTGGCAAAAGAATGGGCTTAATTTGCTTTTGTTTTCTTCTCTCTTGGTTTTAACATGAACTTGGCTGCAGAGGGTCATGAAGGTTTTATCAACTCTAGCTGTGCTTCTAAGATAGAGAGTTTTAGCTGAAGTTTGAAAAGGAGAAGTGTTATTCAGTCCCATGAAGATGCTCCCCCTATGGAGAATTCTAGAATGAAGTTATGCAAATTCTCTCTCTAGATTAATCACTTTGGAGATTTACCGTAACCTACTGTTCTGCCTCTGTCAATTTTCTGCTCTGTACGCAGCTCTTTTTCAGTAAAAAGATCTTCATTTTCCCCTCCTTTTAAGGGATCAGAGATGGCAACAGTTTTTCCAGAACATCAGAGTCCTTCATATTCCAGGAATCTCTAAGTAGGTCATGGCCCTTTGGTGGCCAGTGGTGGTATGGAAGGGAGAGGCAATACTCCTTCACCTCTTACATTGTCCATACTCTTAGTCTTTAATAGTGAGGCCTCTTTCTTTCTCTGCCACTGCTTCCTCCATTACCTCAGGCTGTTTAAAGAGATTTAAGGCCTCAGCATCTTTGTACATGGAAAGCATATCCTCTGCCTGCCTGGAATGCCTTCTTCTTCCTTCTTTGTTCAACTCCTAGTCATCCTTTAAAACTTCACCATCTTGCACTGGCAAGCCCTCCTTGCCCTCTAGGATAATATGGAGGGTGTCTCCTCACATAGCAGCCTCTTCACATCTCTGTCTCTCCCTATGATCACTAATTTATTTATCTGTGTCAACCATTGGCCCCCAAGGTCTTTCCAAAAAGTAAATCAAACTTATTTGCTTTTATATTCCCAGGCTTGACTATGACAGGAGTTTAATAACTGTCTGCTCAATGAAAAAAACTAGGAGTTCACTATGTTGAAAGACAAATCAACCAAGCAGCCATGCCTGTTCTTTAAAAGATAAGAAATGAGCTGATTCCAACGTCTCCATCCTGAAAAATAATAATATACCCCCACAACTTCAGAGAAGAGAGCACCAAATTCTCAAAGGTGGAGGAGAGAGGAAACAGTACAATCAAGAAGAAGAGATGGCAAGCTTTTTTCTATAAAGGGTCAGATAGCAAATATTTTCATCCTCATGGGTTCTATCTGCTCTGTCTCAGTTACTCAAGTTTATTATTATAACATGAAGGTGGCCACAGACAACATGCAAACAAATATGTCTGGCTATGTTCCAATAAAACCTTAATTCCAAAAATAAGCAGCAGGTTTGATTTGACCTGCAGGTTTTTAGGTTGCTGATCCTTGAACTAGAACTTCAAATAATTCAAAAGCATCAAATTTAGTGTCAAATTTAGTACTTTAGGAGAAGTACTCTCGTGTGATCTCTAGAATCCCTGACAAGAGTCGGAAGAGGAAAAAGCCTATGTAGGACATTCATAAGTGAACACAACAAGGATAACACTCATTTTCAAGAAGATACACCCGTCATCCAAAATCAAATGGCTTTAATAACAAGCAGTTATGTTACTATACCCAATTTTGCCAGTGAATCTGAGTTTACTGCTGAGATTGATGGTCCACAGGAAAGGAAGCAAAATTTCAAAAAGTAATAGTGCTATGAAAAGATAAACTAATCCTTCCTCTATAATATCATCTTCTCATTCCTGTTTGCTTAAAAAAGAAGCCAAAGCACCACCTTAATTTTTTTAAACACCAAAATGTTGAGTGCTCTTAAAGTCATGCATTTTCTATCTAGCTTTTCTTGAATACCAATATATCCTTTTCAAATTTGTTATTGTATAGCATTCTCCATATTTCTAAAGACAAATTTCCAGGTAAATAATCTATCAATCAATCAACAAATATGTTTTAAGCACTTGCTGCAGACCAGTCACTGTGCCAAGTGCTATGACAGTGCCTCTCAAAACTGATCATCCAGAACAGGGGCTACATCTAGATTGCTGCCTGTTTTTGTAAATAAGATTTGATTGGCATATGGCCACATAGAGTCTAAGGCTGCTCTTATGATACAGAGTGGAGTAGTTTCAATAGAGACCACCTGGCCCACAACGCATACAATATTTACTATTTGGTCCTTACAGAAAACGTATGTGAACCCTTGATCCAAAGCAAAGAGCCCTAAGCAACAGAAATATCCATGATTAGGGATAGGTTAAGTAAATTAAGGGATCACTATTCTATAATTTATTTCCATATAATGGAATACTGTAAAATCCTTACAAAGAAACGATCTTCTCACTCATAAGTGAACCTTGAACAACTATAGTAATACTGTAAGAAAAGGATTGACAGTGGCGGGAAACTAGGGGGGGCAGGGAGGTGGGATTAACGGCAGTCAATATCTGTCTGGGGACGGGGGGCACACCTCATCAACAGGGGTACCTGCACAATGCATATTTGTATACCTAACTGTACCCCACAATTTCAAAATAAAAAATCTGTATAAAAAAAAGAAATGATCTTGAAGGTATTTAAATATAAGAAATCGTATACAAATTGTTTACTATAATTTGTACACAGTTGACATACACATAGATAAAGAGGTAGAGATACTGATGCTTATAAATGCATAGTATAACATAGGAAGCATGGAAATGCAAGACATTGGCATCACTTGTCTCTGGGTATGTAAAATGGTAGGCTCAGGATGAAGACCTTTAAAAGGTACAAATTGTTTTAGACTATATGACTCATTTAATAATGCTTATGTGTTATCTATTAAACATTAATAAGTATATAAAATGAAATAATGTTTAAAAATTGGTATGTTAAATAAAATCAAGTGGCGTTATTACCCCAAAGGAAATAAAGTTGTATTTGTATAACCCAAATTTTCTACCAGCTCTGGAAAAAAATAAATGAGCTATTTCAATTTTCCCTATCCACCTCCATTTGTCATGTCAAAGAAGAGAAGCTAGAGGAGGCCCTGTCCTCTTTGGTATCAGGAAGTATTGACTTTCCCACATGAATCCAGATGATGCAATATCTGAATACCCATTCATCATCAGCTCAGTGAAACAAACTCAGATGGAGGCCAGTGGCAACACCCACAGAAGGAAAACACAGTGGGCTTACCATGGAAGCTGCTTGGGCATGTGATAGAGCATGTTTTTTGGAGGGGTTGAAGGCAAGGCTGACTCTAGCTATGAGCAACATGAAAAGTAGTGCCCCACTCTGAGGGCCAGAAAAGGGAGCAGGAATGCTTAAGAAGGACAAGAAAGCAAGGGCATCAGGGTAATACCTCACTCCAGGGCTGGACCTGACCTGAACAACAACGATAGCAACAGAAAATACCAGTGACTTTGGGAAAACTAATTAAAAAGTGTGTGCAACTCCTTTTAAGAATGTGCTAGAAGTTATGTAAAATGGAATTTGTTTTTCAAAACAGTAGGTCTACCATATTACTTTGGGGAACTACCCTCAGATCTACATCAGTAGTCTGTGAAACACCAGGCAAGCAGTTTGTTGTAGAAATGGCATGATCATTCATTCAAACACTCAAAGTGTTCATATATAGATTTGCTAAAAGTCTGTTATCGTTTAATTGATGTATCAAGAAAAAAACGAACCTTACAGCCAATGATCCCACACAATGGAATTATTACTCATTGTTTCTTTTCAAAATGAAAATAACTTTATTATTACTTGACTATGTTAGGAAGATACAAAAAATATAGAAAGCTATTTTTAAAGGAAAAATTTTAAAACCACTTAAAATTCCAAATCCAATTATTATTTAACTTTCTGGTTATCACACACCCAAACACAAAAGAAATGACTTCTTTATGGCATCTAACTAGAAATCTCGAAATAGAGAAGGTTTTCAAAGTGAAACCTCTTCTTCTTTGCCACTCCAGTACCAACAGTGACCTTCCCTCTGGCTCCCCACCTTTGAAATGCAATGTTACTCAAGGTTCACTGGCTATTTTGAGAATAAGCAAATCTAATTACCCAAGACTTTTGCAAACTCATGCCACCCAGTAAAAGTTAATAATGCCTTTATGTTAATTTGGTCCACTTTCTATTTTTGAAACTTTATTACTTTGAAAACATGCCAGCTGTTATATTTCTAATTGAGTTGTCTAATTGTGCAATTTCTATTACATGAATATTGGACTAACTGCTGCTTTGGGAAGAAAAACCACAACAAATAAAAGTGATTTTTTAAAAACATAATGGCCATTGAGCATCTGGGAAAATGCATAACTATAACCATATATTAATATTATTTTGTAAAAACTGAAAAAAGAGAAAAGAGGAAAATGCTTTTATTAGAAAATTCATTCAGAAACAAAAAATATGAAATTAATTCATTTGAAATAAGTAATTTATCAATATTGAAATTTCTTGAAGAAATTAATTACCAACTGTAATTAAGTGAGCCAAGAGTTGGAATACCTACTCATTAAAAAAAAATAAGAGAATCCAATTTAATAATAATTTCATAATAATAAAAATGTTCAGGTATATAAATAACATGGGTAATAGAGTAGGCATTATGGAAATATGTCTGGGTATTATTGCTCTTTCTAGCTAATTTTCAATTGTATGAAATCCCACAAGATGTATATAATCTGAAGCACATTAATCAAGAAAGGTAAGCATTTTTCACACACATAATGATGAAAAGAAAAAGAAAACTGCTAGCATTCAGTGAGTAATAAATCAGATTTTATGACTTGTAACATGCAGTAACATTTTTATACAGCATTAGGTCAATTTCACGGATGGTTCAGTCTTCCAGTCTTGTATCTAGGCCAAAAGCCCAAACTTCTGGAAGCAAACGTTGTGAATCAGATGACAAGTAGAATATTCCACTAAAAAAAAATTCTCAAAAGTTGTTCTAACCACCCCTGGCCAGGTCCCATGCCCTGCGGGACTAGTTTGATGGAGCAGGTGTCCAAGGATGGAGTCCAGGACAATCTCCATTGCCTCCTGGAGACATTTTCCAAGGTTTTTCTCTGAAGGAGCAGACTTATCCAAAGACTTTGAACTGGCATACAGGAGTAGAGATGATACTACTCAGCCAGCTCATTAAAGCACACAACATATTCTATCAGAAAGTAAAGAAATCTCGGATTACAACAATACTATGTATAGCAAGGACATGGTTATAGAGTTGCCCAATTTTCTTGGTAGCTCTGTGGAAAGCATAGGTCCTAGTCTTTTCCTATTTCACATCAACAACTATTAATGAATCTTAATTTTGAGGGTCATCATGTCCCCTGCTGCTATTTCTCCCTGATTTCTATTGGCTGGCCCCAAATTGGAAATGTTTTTCTTAGCACCTTCAGTTTTAGAGAATAACATTCTCTTCCTTGAGTACCCTAGGTTCACAGATCAGTTTCAGAAAATTTCTAGAAACAGATTATGGTCTGAACTATCAGTAGGCTATTCAAACTATGTTTTTTCTTTTATGTGCTTCCTTGTATCCCACAGGCTAGACGTTTGGGGACGATATTTTTCAGATATCTTGCCATCACAGTTCAGGGTGAGGCTGCACAAATGAGACACACAGGCAAAAAAGAAGCCAAAGGTCAATATAGTGGTGGCAGGCAGATGTATAAGCTTGGCCAGATGGCCAGTGAGAGGTGTTGCTAGTTGCTGCCAGGTATAGCAGGTAGTTGAGATCATCAGTGCTGCTTTCCTGCTGTTACCATCTTCCTAATTTATTGAATGCTAGTCGCAGTCCTTTTCAATTTTTTAGTAAGCTTCTAACTCTTGTATTAAATCTGTTTCTTCTTGAAAGATCTAAAGATGTTCTGTTTTCCCAACTGAATCCTGGTCAATGCAGAATGGCTTAGTCATAACTCATGTTTATTGTTGGTGGAAGGGCTAAATGGAAGTAACTGACTTCCAAAGAAGTAGCTCAGGTACTAACAGCAGACAACAAGCAAAGGTTCAAGAAATCAGATTGAGTCCAGCATCAGGGACTGCAACTGTCAAGTGGGGACCTATGCAGAGCTGAATATCAAAGGCAAGATTCTAGTTCTGGGAAGGAACAGCATCTATTAATTAGCTTTGGGCCTGGTCTCAAAGTTCAGTGTTGATATTTGAGATAATGATGTGCTTCCTCTTCACCCCAGGTATGAAAACAGTTCAAGCAAGATAAAAACTGCATGTAAACCAACAGAGTGGTGCCCATGGTCTCCTGGCTGATGATGATGGAAGGATGGAATATACCTTTAATGGTGTTGATAAAATACTGAAAACTGATAGCAATAGTGAAGGAGGTTTCCTGGAAGGCGAGAAAAGCATTGGGAAATGCTGCTTTGGTGTCTGACTCACTAGTGTTTATTCTGTAAAAGAATGATAGCATATAGAGAATGTTTGCTCTTTCCCTTACATGATAATGTGTTAAATTAACACATCTAAAAGAAGACCAGATTTAGGGCCATTGCTGAGGTCTGTACCCATTAATCCCCAAGACTCCCACACTCTACAGTCTTGCAAATACACATCCTGCATCCCTTGGAGACTACATTCTCCCTCTTTGTTATCTTTACAGAATTGCTGATCACAAGAATAAAACTTTTATGTTAACTAATGACAAGATAAGTTACTAAACAGAAACTCAATCTGTCTGGAATTAGGTTTTCTCTTGCATTAAACTGTGATTATAATCCTATTACTTAGGGGGTCTGTGAGGATTAAATGAAATATTATATGCATGAAGCTTTAGAACATAAAGTATTACTTACTAGTAAACATTAATTACAATCATATCCATACAAAAATGTCTATAAAATACCTCCATGAGCATTATGTAAAACCATGCACTAGACAAAGTAAGCTAAGGCCGATACAGCAGAAAAGGATTACAGAGAATAACAAAAGCCAAAATTGAAAACAAAACAAAACTGTTTTGTTTCTTTAAAAATAATATCATCAGCCAAACTGCTTGACATTCAAGTCATGGCTTACAGCACGCTCAAATAATTTCTAAAATGTGGAAACATTTGTGGAACTTGTGAGAAAACACAATTTCCAAAAGCTTTACTCAGAACAAACCCAGGAGAAATACCAAAGTCCATATCATCACAGACATACACTTCAGTGCATAACTATCCCTGATGCAGTCCGGCCCACCCAGACTGTAGGCATTAGAACACTTGGTGACAATGCTGATTAACAGCATTTCATGAGCAAATCTTTGTGAATTAGCTCAAGATTTCTCTAAGCATACTGAATTGCCATGTTTATAACATGCAGTCTTGCTTTGGGTTCTCTTACTAGTGGACTCAGAAAAGGATTTGAGTGTAAGTAGTTTATGTGTGAAGTAAGACAGAGAAGGGAAAGAAACCAACAGAGGTGTGTTATCACATATGTGAGTGGGCATCTTGAACTAAGTTCCATTGGATAACACTGGGAAGTAGTACAGAACATGCATCCAAGTTGTCCCAACTGAGGGACTAGGAAGTTGGGCAACTATTTACCAACTCCCCATCCATCACTGATTGAGGGCTGCTTTTCATAGCCCCAGTACTTTTCATGGTCAGAAAAAAAGCCTTCAGGTGCAGAGCTTTAGGTGTTCCAAATAAGCAGCCTTCCAGGCATAGAATGAATGCTTAGGGACATGGAAAGACATTGACAGTGTCTGTTAGACATAAGTATCACAAAATTGAATCCCAGGAAGGACCTAGAAAAAAATGCTATGAATTGCACACAAAATAACTGTTGAATCTGAACAAAAATGGTATGGCATCAAGAAACACAGGCACACATCATGTAGTTGAGAGCTGCAGTAGTTCAAAGCATGTTGGGGATATTTACTTTAGGAATGTATCCATCACCAAATGAGTACATTGGAATTTCTCAGTAAATTGAAAGGAATTGCAACTGTTTATTTATTTATCTCAATAGAGAGTCTAGATATTCATTTTCTTGAATTTGACACAATTCAGTAATGGTAAAATAGCTAAATAAACAAAAATCAAGCAAGGCAACAGGTTAGTAATAGAAAATTTATTCTACTCCTTGAATCAAAGTTTGACTGAGGCCATGGTATGCAGAATATGCTTGTAGGAAGCCTGGAGAGAGAAAAAAACATGAAGTCATAGCCTTATTTTTTCCTTACATACAGAAGGAGTAACAAATATTGACCTATTATTACAAATGGAAGTTATGGCAAATACTTCATTGGGCAAACCTAATTCTTTTCCTGCTCATTTGACAGAAGGTGTATAGTGATGGGAAAGCTCAAAACTGGGTGGGATTCATTAATGAATCATTTTGTACAGGTGAGCTTTGAGCAAAGTTATAAAAGAGAATAAGGAAGGACTAGTAGGGAAGAAGAGAGAGAGGATTCTAGACTAGTGGTTCTTATGTGCATACAATTATGACCCCAGGGGGAACATTTGTCAGTATCAGGAGAAGCTTTTGGTTGTAGCAACTTAGGGAGGAGTTTCTGGCATCTAGTAGATAGAAGTCAGAGATGCTACTGAACTTCCACAGTGCACAGTACAGCCCCACCACAAAGAATTGTCTGTCCCCAAATGTCAAAAGTGTGACAGTTGAGATGCCCTGTTTAGACAAGGTGGATGATATGGATGCTAACAGGTTAACATGGAAGGTAAAAAAAGGCATATTAATTTGTAAAGGATGTCATGTGTAGTTCTTTTAGGTGCTGGAGGAAGGTAGCAGCACTAAACAGATTTCAAAAAGTTTTGTTAATTAGAAATTCCTTTCCTCAAGGAAAGTGGAAAGAATGAAGGAGTTGATAACTGAGATGACAGCAATAAAGAACCCAGTAAATGAAATAAGTAACAAACTGATAAGTATGGAAAGCAGACTTAACAAAGTAGAAGAAAGAATCTCAGAACCTGAGGACTAAAATATGGAACTAACCCAAACTGTTAAACACATAGAAAAGAAGCTTCAAAAGATGGAACAAAGTCTACAAGAGATGTGTGATTACATCAAGAGGCCAAACCTACAATTAACTGGCATTCCTGAGGCAGAGAAATAGAGACCACCCTGGAATAAACATTCCATTACATTATCCAAGAAAACTTCCCTCATCTCATCAGAGATGTGACCATTCAAGCACAGGAGATTCAAATAACGCTTGTAACATCAAATGAGAATATCAACTCCTAGGCACATAGAAATTAGCTTACACAAAGTAGGCATAAAAGAAAAATCCTAAAGGCAGTAAGAAAGAAAGGTCAGATTACCTACCAGGGAAGACCAGTTAGAATAGCAGTAGACTTCTTTACAGAAAAACTTCAGGCTAGAAGAGTTTGGAGCCCAATCTTCAAAGTTCTCAAAGATAAACAATTCCAACCAAAAATTTCCTACCCAGCTAAGCTAAGCTTCATCAGCAATAGAGAATTAAAATCCTTCCCAGACATTCAATTCCAAAGAGTTTACGCCACCTCCAGTCCACAGTCTACAAGAAATGCTTAAGAAAGTATTAAACAAAGAAGAAAGAAAAAAAGAATGACCACACTCTTCCCAAGAATACAGGAAAAAGAATGAAAACACACACATATATCACCCCCAAAATCAAAAGAAAACCAACAAACAAACATCAATAATAAACTCTATAATAATCTCATGACAGGGATAAACTCTCACATCTCAATAATTAGCCTGAATGTGAATGAACTAAATGCACCACTGAAAAGACACAGAATGGCAAACTGGATAAAAAAAAAACATGATGCAAAAATATGCTGTCTGCACGAGACTCATCTCATCAGAATAGACACAGATTCAAAGGAAGAGGTTGGAAACAAATTTTCAGGTCAACAGAACATGAAAGAAAGGAGGAGTTGTGAACTTAATATCAGACAAAATATCCTTTAAGCTATCAAAATTTTTTAAAGTTATGGAAGGTCACTACATAATGATAAAAGGTTCAATCCATCAACAAGAAATATCCATCCTAAACATATATGCATTCAACATAGGAGCACCAATTTTTATAAAGCAGCTTCTAGGTAAACTACAAAAAAGATATTGACTCTAACACTATCATAGCTGGGAACTTAAATACCCCACTAACAACCCCAGATAGACCATCGAGGCAAAAAAATTAATAAGAAGATCTAGAACCTCAACTTGATGCTTGACCAAATGGTCTTAACAGATACCTGCTGAACACTCCACCCAACAACCATGGAATATACATTCTACTCATCAACATGTGGAACATATCCCGAGAGTGACCACAAGTCAAGCATAAACAAATTCCATAAGCTTGAAATACTACCATGCACTTTCTCAGACCACAGTGGAATAAAAATAAATATCAACACCAACAAAGCTCCCCTCAACCCCACAAAGACATGGACACTAAACAGCATGATGCTGAACAACTTCTGGGTCAATACAGAAATCAAAGCAGAAATTAAAAGATCGCTGGAAACAAATAAAAATAAAGACACATCTTACCAAAACCTCTTGGATGCCATGAAATCAGTACTGAGAGGGGAATACATTTCTTTATGAACACTCATCAAGAAAATGGAAAGATCGCAAGTTAGCAGCCTAAAAAATCACCTAAGGGAGGTGGAAAGACATGACCACCAAAACTTCAAAACAAGAGATAGAAGACAAAAATATCATAGAAAAAACATCAATGAAACAAAAAGCTGGTTCTTTGAAGAATAAGCAAGATGGAAGATGGACAGATCCCTAGCCAGATTGATCAAGAGAGAGAAAAAGCTAAAATAAACACAGTCAGAAATGCAAAAGATCAAATCACAACAGACCCTGAAGAAATCCAAAAAATTATCAGAGATTACTCTGCACACCTGTATGGAAACAAACTTGAAAACCTAAATGAAATGGAGGACTTTCTAACATCACACAAACTCCCAAGGTTGAACCCAGAAGAAATTGAGATAGACCAATAACAACCCAGGAAATGGACTCTGTCATAAGAATGCATTCTACAACAAACGTCCTGGACCAGACGTCTTTCCAGCAGAGTTCTACAAAACATACAAGGAGGAGCTGATACCAATCCTAGAAAGTATTCCAGGCAATTGAGAAAGATGAAACTCTCCCCAAATCATTTTATTAAGTTAACATCACACTGATACCCAAATTGCGTACAGATCTAATAAAGAAAGAGAACTACAGGCCAATATCCCTAGTTAACATAGATGCAAAAATACTTAACAAGATTCTAGCAAATTGGATCCAATGACACATCTCAAAAATCATCCACCATGACTGACTAGGCTCCATCCCCGAAATACAGGACTAATTCAACATCGGCAAGACAGTGAATGTAATTAAATACATCAAGAGATGTAAAAATAGGAATTACATGATTATGTCATTAGATGCAGCACCCATTCTTGATAAGAACCCTTGAACTCCTAGGCATAGAGGAAGCATACCTCAAAACAGTAAGAGCCATCTATGACAAATCCACAGTCAACATATTGCTAAACAGACAGAAATTGAAAACATTTCCTCTGAAAATTGGAACGAGACAGGCCACTTTCACCCCTCCTGTTCAACATAGTATTGGAAGTCCGAGCAAGAGCAGTCAGACAAGAGAAGGAAATCAAGGGGTAACCAAATAGGAAAAGAGGAAGTCAAGTTATCATTCTTTGCTGATGATATGATTCTATACCTTGAAAACCCAAGAAAATCTGTCAAAAACCTTCTTGCACTGATAAAGGACTTTGGCGAAGTCTCAGGATACAAAGTCAACGTGCAAAACAGTCACATTCTTATACACCAACAACAAACAGGCAGAGAAACAAATAAAAGCACAATCCCATTCACAATAGCCACACACACACACAAAAAGAAAAAGAAAAGAAAAAAAAAACTTTGGTATTTTCCTAACCAGAAAAGTGAAAGACCTTTACAATGAAAACTACAAAACACTGCTAAAAGAAATTCAAGATGACACAAACGGAAAAATATTCCATGCCCATGAATTGGAAGAATAAACATTGTCAAGACATCCATCCTACCCAAGGCAATCTACAGATTTAACACAATACCCATTAAATTACCAAGATCATTCTTCTCAGATCTGGAAATGACAAAACAGAAATTCATATGGAAACATAAATGACCACAAACAGCCAAAACAATTCTCAGCAAAAGAAACAAAGTGGGAAGTATCATACTCCCAGATGTTAAACTTTATAATAAGGTTACAATAATCAAAATAGCCTGGTATTGGTACAAGAACAGGCATATAGACCAATGGAAGAGGATAGAGATTCCAGAAGCAAAACCTCAATTTTTCAACAAACTCATCTTCAACATAGTCTCTACTAACAACCACCGGGGAGAGGAGAACTTATTCAGTAAATGGTGCTGGAAAAACTGGCTGACCACCTGCAGAAGATTAAATCAAGACCCCTACCTATCACCATACATAAAAATCAACTCTAAATAGATCAAATGCCTAAAGATAAAACCTCAAACTATAAGAACCTTAGAAAATGCAATTATAGAAATTGGAACTGGCAACAAATTCCTTATCAAAACCCCAAATGACCATGCCATAAGAGATAAGAAAGACAAGTGGAACTTCATCAAATTGAAAAGCTTCTGCAAAGCTAAAGAAACTGTCAAGAGAGCGGGGAGACAGCCGACAGACTGGAAAAAAAATATTTGCCAGCTGTATATCTGACAAAGACCTAGCATCTAGAATCTACAAGGAACTCAAATGTACCAAAAAGAAAAAAACAAACAGTCCTATTTAAAAGTGGGCAAAAGATATAAATAGACCCTCCCCAAAGAAGACACACAGGCAGTCAACAGACACATGAAAAAATGCTCACCCTCACTGATCATTAAATAAATGCAAATCAAAACCACACTGAGATACCACTTAACTCCAGTGAGTATGGCCATCATCAGTAACTCAAAAAACAACAGAAGCTGGAGAGAATGTATGGAAAAGGAAACACTTCTACACTGTTGTTGGGAGTGCAAATTAGTACAACCTCTGTGAAAAACAGTGTGGCAATTCCTAAAATATCTAAAAATTGATCTTCCAGCAATCCCCCTTCTTGGAATATACCTGGAGGAACTCGAATCACTGTACAAAAAAGATACCTGCACACTCCTGTTTATTGCAGCACTATTTGCAATAACAAAAACATGGAACTAATCATGCTGTCCATTGAAAGTAGACTGGATTTTTTAAAATGTGGTACGTATACACAATGGAATAATTCACAGCCATAAAGAAGGACAAAATTATGAACTTCACAGCAACTTGGATGGATTTAGAGACTGTAGTACTCAATAATCTATCACAGAAACAAAGAACTGAGTACCACATGTTCTCACTCATAAGCAGACCCTGAACAACTATCATAATAATATAAGAAAGGGATTGACAGTAGCAGGGCACTGCCAGGGGAGGGGAGGGGCACACTTCATCAATAAGGTTACCTGATCTTAAACTAGATGAGGTGGAGACCAAAGTCATGCCCAAATTTTTCTGCACAATGACCATTTGTATACCTAATCTTGAATTGCACCCAACATCTTTAAAATAAATACATTAATTAATTAATAAAAAAGAAATTCCTCACCTTTAGCTTATGTTTTAATAGTACATTAAATCCATGTAATGTGATAAAAACTAAAGCCTTGACTCTAGCACCAATTGTAACATTGGTGGACTATTGGGTATTTCTATTGCTAACTTATACAGAAGTTAGGATGTTTGGATGTCTGCACCATTTTGGCCTCTCCAACCACACATCCCATTCTAATCCAACACTTTCTGTAGCATACACTGCTTATGAACACTCTTGGAGGTTTCTCTCCTGGTACCTCTGCCCTTCCTACTTCTTCATTCAAATTTCTGCTTAAACCACCCAGGGTTTCTTCCACAGAGGATACAACAGACCTTCTTCCACAGACGATACAACAGACACTTCTCTTGGCTGCCACAAAATCTTTCTTCCATGGCATTTACTTTTCTCATATTTAAAAAGTTGGCTGAGCAGAAGCCTAGGAATGTGGTAAAAATGCAGGAAAAGAAAAGCTCTGAATAAAATACAGAGCAAAAATTTCTAAAAATAAATTTCTTGTTTACAGCAAGCTCAAGTCTGGAGTATAAGTAAAATGAAACATGTGTTAGAAACCTTATAATAATGGATCTTAGATCATCAGGAAAAAAGAGAAAGGCAAGTTGAGAAGAGGGCTCTGAAAGTGACACTAAGTCTCATGAACTATGACATTAAATTTATACCCATTTAAGTTATTGACAGATTCAGAACCAAGTGGACAAATCCTAATTAAAGAAAGGATAGAGAAAACATAAGATCAAAAAATTACCAAGTACTATATTTCCTATTCCTCAGCTGAGATTTCAGAAGCAAACACAATGAGATCAGTTTTTATAAGTTCTTTCTGCTCATTTGATGAATGATAATGATTTATTTTCTATGTTATTGATATAAAGTTATGAATATTTGATAATATATTTATAAATATCAGCTATCTGGGCTGATGGTTAGTGATGACAACATAATGATGATGTTAATAATGGTGATGGTGGTGATGAGTAATTATTAAGTCCTTACAGTGCCCCAGGAACTATGATAAAGACTATATAAATGTTACCATTTTAGTCCCTCAATGCAACTATAAGATACTATTATTATCCCCCATTATAGTGCAGAAACTGAGGCTTGGGCAATTAAGACAAAGTGGTATATGTTGGAATTTATTCAGATCTGTCTATATAATTCATAATCGTATCATCGCTTTAGTGGTGGCATTTTAGAAAAATCTAGCATTACTTTGATGCATAATTTATAAATACTAAATCTACACTTTAAGTAATAATTATTTAAATTCTATGCCTTCCTATGGTTTGAATATCTTTGTCCCCTCTAAAATTCATGTTGAAACTTAATCCTCATTGTGATGGTTTTAAGAAGTGGGAACTTTTTGAGAAGTAATTAGGTCATGAGGACTCTGCCCTCATAAATGGATTAGTGTCTTATAAAAAGGCTAGAGGGAACTACTTAGGACCTTTTTCATCCTTTCCATCATGTGAGGACACAGAGCTCTTCTCTTTTGGACAATACAGCAACAAGGTACCATCTCGAAGCAGAGAGCAGTCCTCACCAGACACGAACCCTGTTAGCGCCTTGATCTTGGACTTTCTAGCCACCAGCACTGTGAGAAATAAAGTCCTGTTGTTTATAAATTACTCAGTTGGTGATAATTCTGTTATAGCAGAACAAATAAATTAAGACATACTTCTAGGTTAGAAATTGGGGAGAGGCTTTCCTTTTAGAACATTCTCTTAGGGGTAATGCCTACCACTTACTTTCATAAAAGGATAACCTGGCAGATGAGGAAGGCACTGACTTTAATGCCAGATAGATTGGGGTTCAGATCTTTGCTTCACTCACTACTGTCCAGTCATGTGGATTCAGGCAACTCAGTTACTGCAGTGGGCAGAATTCTAAAGATAGCCTCCCAAGATTCCTATCCCATGGTTAATATATCAAATATTAATCTAGGTACTGCTACAAAGGGATTTTGCAGATGTAATTAAAGTCCCAAGTCATATTTATCTTCAAAATATGGAGATTATCTGGATGGGTCAGTTCTAATCACATTGACCCACGTTAGGAAGAAATCAGTGAGAATAGAAGTATGAGAAGGATTTGACATGTCACTGCTGGCTTTACAGATGGAGAGACCATGAACCAAGGAATGTGCACAGCTTCTCAAAACTGAGAAAGACCTACTGTCAACATCCAACAAGGATAAGCACCTCAGTCCTACAACCACATGGAACTGAATTCTGCCACCAACCTGAATGAACTCAGAAGTGGATTCTACCCCCAAGAGCCTTCAGTACAGAATATGTTTGTGGTAATTTGTTACACAGCAATAGAAAAATAATATGCTTATCTTCTCTTAGTTTGTATTCTCAATAACCAATAAACATAGTAATACATACCTTGTAGAGTTACTGGGAGAATTAAAATGAGAACGGACTTAATGGGTGTAGCATGAACCAGACACAGAGTAAGCAGTCAATAAATGTCGCTGACAACTCTGGAAGTCAAAGTCATAGTGGCAATTACACTTTATCTTTATCAGACAAGATATGAAGTTAACAGAAAACCACAAACCAAATATACACCTGATTTTTAGTTTAAATATGAGCAATGAAAAAGTAGAAATTAAATCAAATTAAAATGTACTCTATAAAGCTTATAGAGGAAACTACTAACATATGATATGAGTTGCAAGAGTTGATTTTAAGCTAGGGTATTGAAAGTGGGAAGGAATTTTCCCACAAAAGCAATGTTAAGACCTGATGATTAGGGCTCAAGTCCATTAAATCCATTAACCTATTAGATGCCAAACTATTTGAACTATCAGGAGAGTCCAATCATATTGGGTAACAAGATATCTTTGACAAAAACAATCTCTCTCATTTATACTACACATTTTATTCCAAAAGAAATTCTCACACCCATTTTGCCTTTTTAACCCACAAAGCAACATTTTGAGGTAAGCACAGGGAGGTAGAGATGGCTAGCCAATGACTAAGTATTTGTGCTTACCTGGGGGTCCACATTTCTCCATCTTTCTTGCAGCTGGAATGGGAACGTGTGATCAAGTAATAGTCCATGGAATGAGCAAAATTCTGGTCAAAGGCAGGAGTGATGTATGTCATCTCTAGGTCAGGTTCATGGGATATGCCATTTTCTCAAGCCACTTCACCAAGCACAGAGATTGAACACGGAGGTGCCACAAGATGGAAGAAGGATGAGTTTTTGAATCCTCACTTGTAAGACTGCCCACAAATGCCTGATTCAATTCCAGTGCAAACAAAAACTAAACTTGAGTTAAGCCACAGACATGTTCAGGTTGTTTTGTTCTAGCTACTAGCTTTTCAGTGCAGTGATAGGCATACCCTACTGAGATATCTGAACCTTAAAGTGAGGTGCTGCAATAACCAAAACTTAATAACATATTTAGAACTGGCTTAGCCCCTGGTTAACAGGCAGAAAAAACTAGATATCGAGGGTTTTAGAAAGACAGGTGATTCATGTTATGTAGCAACAAAATACTTGCTAATACTTCCACCTGTGATAACCTGGAAGGCAGGCCACACACCTTCAGAGTTGGCACCTTTAGAATTAAAATGTTAGCCAGGGGCAACCCCTTTGGGTCCCCTCCCACTGTGGGAGCTTTTCTGTCCTCTCAATAAATCCTGCTTTCTAGAAATAGATAGATAGATAGATAGATAGATAGATAGATAGATAGATAGATAGATAGATAGATAGATAGATAGATAAAATGTTAACCTGTGTTGGCTACTTTTGAATACTTTTAACAAGGTGGGAAAAGTTGGGACAGAATGTAGCCATTTTGCAAGCAGAAATGAAAGGAACAGGATTCCAGAATTTCAGCCTTAGAGGGTTGGAAAAGCTTACTCTTCTAGATACCCAACAATATAAAATAGTGTGATGGCTTGGGATGTTAGTGTGTGCTGGCCTCCACCGGCTGACTGATTTTAGAGGCTCCCATGACTGTTGTTATTTAGCAGCGGCAGTTCAGAACAGTTAAATTTTTGCCTGAGAGCTCATGACTTTTTTAAATGACATATCCAGGATTTGAACTCATAATTTGTAAATCTGACTTCATCAACCTTCTTTCGGTATATTACACAGTCACATTGTTGCAGTAAATTATAATTGTTTTTAATGTGCTGATGGTTATGGCTCAGGAGCTAAACAACAATGAATTTCCTTGGGAACAAAATAAACTTTCCATGCTTTTTATGGGAATCTAGAAGGTGAAATCGGTGCTTTGGTTTCCCTAAAATGGGATCCTTGCATTGTTTTCACTTAGAACTCCCTGTTCTCCTTCCCCTCACCCCTCTACTGACAAAATAAGATTGGTCTCATTTAGGGTGACACTGTAATTTTATTAAAAATTCGATTTGAGCCGGGCTCGGTGGCTCAGCCTGTAATCCCGCGCCTTTGGGAGGCTGAGGTGAGTGGATTGTCTGAGCCCGCGGGTTCGAGACCCACCTGGGGAGCGAGACTTCATCTCTACAATAAATCAAAAAATCAGCCGGGCGTGGTAGTGCGCGCCTGTAATTTCGGCTACTCGGAAGGCTGAGGTAGAAGGATCGCCGGAGCCCAGCAGGTCGAGGCTGCGGTGGCCGGGAGCGGCCACTGCACTCCAGTCTGGGCGACAGAGTGAGACTCCAATAAAAAAATAAATAAATAAATAAAAATAAAATTCTATTTGAGAATGTGTTTTTTGTTGGCAGTGACTATGAAATATATTTTTATACACTATTGTAAATGGTATATATTTACATACTTGATGCTTGATTAAGGTTCACAGTGGATGCATAATAAATACTTATGGTTATTTGACTATTTTGAGATAAAGCACTCAATAGCACAAGGCACATGCTAGAATTTTTGTGACATTTCTTACTTCCACTGTTAGATTGTAAGTTCCATGCAGGGAAGGGCTGAGTTCAATTCATCTCTGTGACTAGCCTTAGAGCAACATTAAGCATATAGAAGGACACAATAACCAATTGTTATTGAACCATTGAAAAATACCGATATTTTAACTGAGATAGAAATAAGCATACAATGTCAGATTGGGAAGTGTCTTAATTTGGATTCCAAATTAAGCAGATGCTGAAGCACATATTCATGGACAAATAGTTGATTTAGGAAGGTTATTAGTTTCCTGTTGCTGCTGAAACCAATTACCCGCAAATTTAGTGGTTTAAAACAACACACATCTATTCCCTTACAGTTGTAAAGGTCAGAAATTCAAAATTTGTCTCAGACTAAAATCAAGATATTGGCAGGGTTACAGTCCTTCAGGAGGATCCTGGGGAAAATCCATTTCTTTGTCGTTTCTAGCTCCTAGAAACCACACCTGCATTTCTTGGCTTGTGGCCCTTTTCACCATTGGTTAAGTCAGCAGTGTGGCATTTTTCAAACTCTAACTCTGTTATCATCTCATCTTATTCTCTGACTCCCATGCTTTCCTCTTTCACCTATCAGGACCCTTGTGATGACATTATGCCCACTTCAATATCCAGACTAATCTCTTCATTTCAAGATCTTTAATTTAATTCAGATCTTCAAAGTCTCTTTTGCCATGTAAGATAACATATTCCCAGGTGCCAAGATTAAGATGCAAACATCTCTCAGGAACCATTATTCTGCTGACCACAAGAGGTGACATCAGAAAACAGTGGTAGGGGAGTAAAGAAGTGAGGCAGGGAAGGGGGAAAAGTCAACAAAATATGTTTAAAAGGCAGCTATTACCAAGGGCACCCTGGAAGAGTTATACTGAAATTGCCCACCAACTTCCCCTCCATCACCAATTGAGGGTTGGTCCCAGGGTCATTAGCTCTCCACCACTGTTGATTCTTGTCCTATGATTGTAGACATGATCACAAGGAAAGCACTAGAAAGTGAGCTGCAGGTGTTTTTAGCAGGCACCTGCCATCAGATGAGTATCCAGGAGATACATAGAGGGCATCAACAGCCTCTATTGGAGGAAGCAACTTCTGCAATGGTGTTATTCAACCATATCTCTTTTCAGAAAATCAAATATCAATAAATGCCCAGGTGACTTCTATTTAGTTCATCTGTCAGGCTATTATGTGTCAGGCACTGTACCAGAGGCTTGACATGTGCTCCCAGCTCTTAAAACTCAACACAGCCAAAACGCAACTCATCATTTTCTGCCCACACCTGCATTTCCACTTTTCTGGTCCCCAGCCTATGACTATCTGAGGAGCCATATCACAGTCATCATCTCAAGGAACCACTTCTGTCCTCATGTTTGGCATACTCTCTAGCATGTATGAGTATTTTCAATAAATTTTGAAGGAAAAGAGAAACGAGGGAAAGGAGAGAAGGAAAGAAAAGAGAAAGAAAGGAAGGAGAAGAGAACATTTTAAGCAGTAGCTTAAAGATGGCAGTATAGAGTGAAAAAAAAATGTAAAAGCAGTGTTGTTGTGCTCAGGAAAAATGGGGGCCCCAGGGCCCCAGAAATCAGCCACAGGAACCCTCCATCCATCTCCCAAGGCCAATGGATAACAATGTGATGATTCCCCCATCTAAATAACAGGATGTGATCTCATAAATGGAGATCTCCCATTCTGACAGTGCATGTGGAAGATTTCTTTGCTTTCATGGTTAAAGAAGTCACTTCTATTCAAGGAGGTTTTCCTCAAAGAAACATTTATATTGACCTGCCATATGATCCAGCAGTTTCTCTCCTGGGAATTTACCTGGAGAAACACAAATCATTCTAAATAAAAGACACCTGCACAGGCATGTTTACTGCTACACCATTCACAATAGCAGAAATATGGAACCAACTCTACTACCCATTGAAAGTGGAGTGGATAAAGAAAATGTGGTACATATACATGATGGAGTTATATGCATCCATAAAAAAAGAACAAAATCCTGTACTTCAGAGAAAATTGGATGGAGTTGAAGACGCTCATACTTAGTGATCTATCACAGAAACAAATAACTGAATACCGCATGTTCTCACTCAAAGGGGGGCTTGAACATTAATCACGTTAGCACGAGGGAAGGATCAATAGTCACTGGGCGCTGCAAAGGAGGGGAGGGGACAGCACATAACAACATAAAGGATATCTGGTTCCAAAGCAGGGGAGGTGAGGGCCAGTTGGAGGCCCAAACTTCACCAGCACACAGCCTACTTGTGTAACTAATCCTTACTTGTACCCCACATCTCTCTAATAAAATAATTTTTTTTTAAAAAAGAAACAAGCCGGGCTCGGTGGCTCAGCCTGTAATCCCGCGCCTTTGGGAGGCTGAGGTGAGTGGATTGCCTGAGCCCCGCGGGTTCAAGACCCCGCCTGG
>NW_007055603.1:417858-480734 GCF_000164805.1 Carlito syrichta | reverse complement strand
CAGTCTGGGCAACCGAGTGAGACTCCAACTCAAAAAAAAAAAAAAGAAACAATTAGAGAACATAAACCCACTGGGAAAAAGAAAACAATTTTAAGGGCAGATTATGAAACATCTCTACTTACCTTCTGAGCTAACAAGTAAAGAAAAAGTAACAAATCAGCCCTATAGTGTTTATCTCTCAACCTGTATAATAATACTATAGTATTACTGTTATTTAGCTAAATTTAAAAAAATATAGTCTCATTACTTCAGAGTAAATATTCTAATTTTATTAATGTGTGTACAATAAATATTAATTATTAAAAGTTTCCAGAAATAAGATCTTGATCAATTAACTCTATCAATAAACCCATTTCTCATAGTACCTCTCACCTTCTGATATGACAAATTCTCAGAATGCCACTTATCTGGAGGCAGAGCCCTTCAGCCTACCAAACTTAGCAAAATCCATATTCCAGAAAATTCCCAGTGGTTCCAGTTCCCTAAAAGGTAGCTTTAAATTAATTATTATGATTCTTCACAGCTTGCAAGTTTAACCATATTTTCAAAGGGAAATCTCAAATTCTGAAGGAGATGACTTCATCTGTGCAAATATTTTACTGTAAAAGGTACAAGAGTCAGCACTTTTGAAACTCTCATTCAAAACTGCATCAGGAGACAAAATCTCCCCAAGGAGGAGCAGAGGAGAAGATGTTGACAGGTCCATTATGAGCCATAACCACGTATGTGCATCCCCAGAGAAGCCATTGTGGGCTCATATTTTCTATTTTAATGTCTCAACAATAGAACAGAAAGCACCTCCAAGTTTTACCACCAGCCACTGCAACAAGTGCTAACACCATGACATCTTCTCTGGTCTCGAACACCAGAAAAATCCTCTTAAAAGTGAAATTATATATGTCCTGTATGGTAGGTGAGGCATCTATAAGGATGATGGCTACTAAAACAAAACAAAACAAAAAACCAACTCATTTGCACAAATCCCTAATGTTCACAATTGATCTTATTTAGTTGAATTTTTAATGATTAGTTCTCTTTCAAGCTTGTATTTCCCTTCACTCTTTCACATGGTGGGGAGAACTAAGTACCTGGAAATAATACACCTTTATTTTATTGGGATGCTGCCAAGACCATAGCCACATACATCTATGAGATACATGTTGGCCGCTGATGCTACGAATTTGACTGCCTCAGCCAGTGTCTCTCCCCTTTCTTCTTGTCCTACTTCAGTGCAAGTGCCTCCCAAAGAAGCATGACCAAAGAGGATGACTGCTCTTTCATTGGAAGAAAACTGTACCTCAAAATGTTTTTTCAAAAGGCAAAAATTAATATATAAGTACTAGCACATATGAGCTTTAAAGCTACATCTGTAGTCAAAACTATTAAAAATGTGATAGTGAATTCAACTGGTCGCTTGGCAAATACTGTTTCTAAATGTTTTTAATTAAAATGCAATTATTTGAGAGAAAAGTTAAATTATGCTGAATATATCTTTGCTCTCAGACACTAATAAAATGTTAGCTCTCTTTAAAAAATGATGAGTGAAGATTACATACATTTTACATTTCCCTAAAAGTTACATTTGGGGAAGTAACAAGAGGAAAGAAGAAATAAAATGTAAGTTTGGTGTTTCTCTCTTCAAACGGGCTCTCTGAGTAATACATGAGAAATCAATTATAAAGCACTTAACAAAGCCTCTTTGGTGCTTGAAGTTGGGTCCACAGACCACCATCTGTGACTACTGAAAATGTGGATTCAGGCCCAAAAAGAGAACTAGTGAACTAGAATCTGCATTTTAATCAGGTCCCCAGGGGATCTGCACTCAAGGTCAAGTGTGAGCAGCATTGATCTACTAGAGTTAACAGTTAAATACAAATTATCAATGTTGCAATTCAGTAATTGAAAAGACAATCCAATTTAAAATGGGCAAATGATCTGAATAGTTATTCTCCAAAAAATGTGCAAATGCCCGATAGGCACATGGAAAGATGGTCTGCATCATTAATGATCAGGGAAATATTCATTAAAACCTCAATGAGATATCACCTTACACCTACTAGGATGGCCATAATAAAAAAGATAGGTAAGAAGACGTGTTGGTAAAAGTGTGGAGAAATTGGAACCTTCAGACACTGCCGGTGGGAATATAAAATGATGCAGCAGTTTTGGAAAATGGTTTGACATTTCGTCAAATGGAATATGACTCAACAATTCCACCTTTGGGTATACACTCAAGAGAAATAAAAGCATATGTCCACACAAATACATGTTCATGAATGTTCATTGCAGCATTATTCCACAGAGTCAAAAGGTAGAAACAACTCATGTCCATAAACAGATGCATGGATAAACAAAATGTGGCATATCCCTACAGTGAAGTATTATTCTGCCATAAAAAGAAATAAAGTACTGATACTTGCTACAACATAAATAAATCTTGAAAATATTAAGTTACATGAAAGAAGCCAGTCACATAAGACCAAATGTTATGATTCAGTTTGTATGAAATGTCCAGAATAGGCAAATCTATAGAGACAGAGAGTAGATTAGTGGTTGCTTAGAGTTAGCTAGGTGGATGGGGAAAGAAGGAAATGAGAAGTAACATGTATAAGGTTCCTTTCTGAAGTGAACAAAATGTTCAAAATGACTCTGTGATGACTGCATATATCTGTGACTACACTGAAAACCTCTAAATTGTTTCAAAGAATTGGTGTTTCAAACACCCCAAAAAAACTTTCATGTAAGCTATGTTGCCTAACTGGAGACTTACAGCTTAGAACAAAAAAATATTTTTTAAAAAATAAATATTTTATTTTAAAGATGTAGGGTACAATACAGGATTAGGTATACAAGTGGTCATCATACAGGTAAAGTTTGGGCCTCCCTTTGGTCCCCACTTTACCTGGTTTGAGATCAGGTATCCTTGTTGACGTATTTTTCAAATAACATAATTCTTTGTACTAAATGACATATTACTGGTTGAGCACTTTCTGTGTTCAGGGTACTATGTCGGTCTTGCATGGAGATTTTCCCTTGTAATTCTCCTCACAGGCTTGCAAAGTTATTATTATTTTATTATCATTTTGCAGATGAGGAAACTAAGTCTCTGAACATATACTCAAGGTCAACTGGTTGGTGAGGGGTGGTAAAGCTCAGATTTGGACCCAGTCTGAACACAGCCTGAACACAATATCGCTCTCTCTGGAGTCCCTCTACAAGATGCTTTTGCTAATTGTGAACTGGTCAATGCATAGGTGCAGGAGAGCCTCTTTGTGAGCAATAAGAGGTGTGAGTTACCCTTCCATTGCTTTCTGACTATGATTGGCCAAAGTTTTTTTCAAAATTTTTATTTTAAAGATGTGGGGTAGAATTCGGGGTTAGGTATACAAATGGTCATTGTACAGGTAAAGTTTGGGACTCACTTTGGTCCCCACTTCATCTGGTTTGAGATCAGTTACCCTTATTGATGAAGTGTGGGCCCCCTTCCCTGGCAGTTTCCCACTACTGCCAATGCCTTTCTTGTAGTATTATAATAATTGTGAAGTGTTCACTTATGGGTGAAAACATATGGTATTCAGTTCTTTGTTTCTGTGATGGATCACTGAGTATTACAGACTCTAAGTCCATCCAAGTTGCTGCAAAGTTCACAGTATTGTCCTTCTTTATGGCTGTGCAATATTCCATCATGTATATGTACCACATTTTTTTATCCAGCCCACTTTCAATGGGCAGCATGGTTGGTTCCATGTTTTTGCTATTGTGAATAATGCTACAATAAACATGCGTGTGCAGGTATCTTTTTCATAGAGTGATTTGAGTTCCTCTGGGTGTAATCCAAGAAGGGGGATTGCTGGTCATATGGAAAGTCAATTTTTAGATCTTTTAGGAATTGTCATACTGTTTTCCACAGAGGTTGTACTAGTTCACACTCCCACCAACAGTGTAGAAGTGTTCCCTTTTCTCCGCATCCTCTCTAGCATCGGTTGTTTTCTACGTTACTGATGATGGCCATCCTCACTGGAGTTAGGTGATGTCTCAGTGTGGTTTAATTTGCATTTCTTTGATGATTAATGAGGCTGAGCATTTTTTCATGTATCTGTTGGCTGCTCATATGTTGGCCAAAGTTTAATGATTTTCTTTTTGTATCAGTAGACAGATACTCTTATTCTAATAATCAGGTTCAATCTCATCCCTCTGAATTTTCCAAGATGTAAAATATTTTGGAAAAATCAGCCAGCCTTTATTTTATTGGAAAAACATTAGTCAAACAAAACTGCCTATTTTCAGAAATGGCCTTGAATGAGTAAAGGACTAGTCAAATTCCACAAGGGATATGTTTCCATGAGTCATATATAAGGAAAAAGTAAACATTTCATGTGCAATCATAAGATATTGGTATCTGTAACAAAAACTCCTGGCAAGTTGATAACTCTGACTTGACTATTTAAAATCATAGCTAATAGTTTAAAATAATGCATTTTATACTGGAAAGTTGCTAAGAGAGTAGATCTTAAATGTTCTCACCCCTCAAAAAAAATAATTAAGTGAGGTCATTGGTATGTTTATTAGCTTAATTGTAGCAATCATTTCACAGTGTAGACATATATCAAAAAATCACTGTGTACATGGTAAATATATACACTATTTCTTGGTCAATTATACCCCTGTAAATCTGGAATATTTTTTAAATCTAAAAAAGAACAAATTACATTCAAATTTAAAAAAGCAAATTGTAGCTAGCACAGCAAGTACTATTTTAAGTGCTTTATCTTTACCCGTTTAATATTCACAGTATGCAAAATGTGCTTAATTTTTTAAATGATGAATTAAGCTTTGCACAATCAGTCAATGGCAGAGCTGGGAAGTAAAACCAGAGAGCTCACTCTCTCAGCTGCCAGATCTTACTCACCACTCTCCAGGATGATTGGTAGAAGAACAAACTATAGCCTTTGCAAATAGAGATTACTGCCAAACATTAATGCAGTACATTGAAATCAAGTACATTTCACAGTTGTAACAATTTCTACAGGCTCAGAAAAGAGTTTTGACAGTAAGTGATGCTTATTGCTGTAGGTGAACTTGAGCAGGCTGTTTAAGCACACAAAATAAGTCTTAAGAGTTACTCAATATTAGACACCAGATGAATTACCAGGAAAAAATATGGCCTACATAGCCAAGAAGTTCTCTCTGTTAAGATCAAATCTTATTACTCATGTCGGCATGGAATGGAATTATTTTTAAAAAATGAACAGCATGGCCAACTAGTCTGTTTGTATTCCTTGCTATGATTTCAAACAGCTTCATGGTTCATTAGATAGTTTGGTGTACTTGGCCAATAAGTATTTTTTAATGGAGAATGATTACAAAGCTAAGCAAATAAAGAACTTCATAACAATAAATTCAATCAAGTAGACTTTATTCCAGGAATTCAAGAAGGTTCAACTTTAGGAAAACTATTAATGGAATTGTCTATGTATTTACATTAAAGAAAAAGGAAAAAAATAAGATCATCTCAATCAATGCTAAAATATACTTTACAAAATTTCAAAGGCTACATTGAAAGAAAAATATAACTTAATAAGTCAAGATAGAAGGAAACTGCTTTATCGTGCTTAAGTTAAAGGTGGCCTCATAAAACTCAGGAGAAAGGTAAACATGTGCACATTCAATATATTTTCAGAAGTCTTCAGTAATATGTAAGACAAGAATA
This sequence comes from Carlito syrichta, assembly GCF_000164805.1. Lineage (NCBI taxonomy): Eukaryota > Metazoa > Chordata > Mammalia > Primates > Tarsiidae > Carlito > Carlito syrichta. Next base: position 475,024 of record NW_007055603.1, on the reverse strand, counting down.
TAAAATGGGAACTTTAAATATAAAAAGGACAATGCAAATAATTACAATAAAATAGTAGCAATTATTAACAAATAAATAACTCCCTGCCTACAAATTCAACCCTGTCAATTTGAGGTTGTTTAGAACTAATATGAAAGCAATAAGGTTGCCAGATACAAGACCAACCTACAAGTTAATAGAATTCCTATATACCATCAATGACCGAATTGAAAACATACTGGAAAAACAGATTTCATCCGAATCAGAAAAAACAACCAACCAACCAACAAAAAATAAATCTGTAAAGTACTGAAGAATAAGATTAGCAAGAAATGTGCCAGATTTATATGAGGAAGTTGCAAAAAAAGGAAAAATTATTAATTGCAGAGATTACTGTGATGAATAATTATCATCAAAAGGGAACCACTAAAACTCCATGGGGAGAAAGATGACGAATTATTCACTTTGGCTACCCAGATCTAGTTTGCCAAGTAATTGATTTTTTACCAATCAGGCCAGCTTCAGAGCCAAAAGCGTACCTCATCCCTTGGGCATTTATCCCTATTTTCTCAAATGTTTATCAATCCCTTTGAGAGTAGAAGACCCTGAAAATGCTTTCCTGATGGCTTTCTAGTATCCGACACATTGGCTTTGTGCAGAGGAACCGGCCCACAGGTTGCTGTGTGTTGAAGTATTGTAAATTGTCAAACTGTTTCAAAGAAGATAACTTTATTTATTGAGCAAAATTCGGCCTGGGTCCCCCATCTATTCAGAGCATTTTGCTGTCAAAACTGTTGTGCTGATTTTTTGTGTATGTATAGCTCTAAAATGGCATGATTGTAATGACTACAGATGAAATATAACAGCATATAACTCAATATAAATTTTAAAGCAACGTTTTTGATAGCACAGATGAGGAATATGTGAAGTCAAAAAAAATATTCTAGATAAGAATTTGGGAGATAATCAAGCATAGAAGATAACCTGAAAGAAGATCCTAAGTCAAGATTGGCTAAAGGGTTCCAAGACCTACAGACAGCAAGAAAGAACAGTGAGATTGGCATAGAAGGATGAAAGATAGAACTGCGATTAGAAGGGCAAGTAATTGGTACATTTCTGAGACATCAGTTCCCAATACTGTCAAACAGCAAAAGAATCTGGGATGTTTTCTCTCTTCAAAAAAAGACTGAGTTGTGATTCTCCCGTAGGGTCAGCCCTGGTAGAAGTTTGCTAGGAATAACTACAGCAGGTCACATATGCTTTTGTGGGGCTGGAAAAGTGAACTTTTCAGCAGAAATGAATTTCCTTCAAGGAATTAATATGTTGCAAGATGGAGAACACTGGAAAAAATCTATGGGCCACAGAATTCTTCATCCTCTTGGAAATAAGGCAAATGGAAAAGCATTCACTTTATTTAATATAATAAATCTTAGAGTATAAGATTTCAATGGCATGATGTTTCCAATATATTTAATCCCTGTCCCTTCCCCTGAACACAGTGATATGTGTTAATTGTAGAAAAAGCTAACATTGTTAAAAGTAGAAGTGTGATTTTTACAGATGTGTTTTGCTACTTAGGGAATTGCCCTTGATATGTTCAGCATTTGAGGTAGACACATTCATTACTTGGGTCCCAAGCTCCTGACTTTCATTTCTGTTGCTGGACATTCTTTTTTTTATTTTTAATTTTAAAAATGTGGGGCACAATTAGGGGTTAGATATACAAATGTTCATTATGCAGGTACCCTTGTTGATAGGATATGCCCCTCCCCTCCCCCAGTAGTTTCCCACTACTGTCAATATCTTTCTTATACTATTATGAGAATTGTTCAAGGTCCACTTATGAGTGAGAACATGTAGTACTAAGTTTTTTGTTTCTGTGACAGATCACTCAGTATTATAGACTCTAAGGCCATCCAACTTGCTGCAAAGTTCATAATTTTGTCCTTCTTTATGGCTGCGTAATATTCCATCATGTATATGTACCACATTTTTTTTACCCAGTCCTCTTTCAATGGGTAGCACAGTTGGCTCCATGTTTTTCCTATTGTAAATAATGTTGCAATAAACATGCATGCGCAGGTATATTTTTCATAGAGTGATTTGAGTTCCTCTGGGTATATTCCCAGTAGGGGGATTGTGGGGTTGTATGGAAGGTCAATTTTTAGATATTTTAGGAATTGTTACACTGTTTTCCATAAAAGTTGTACTAGTTTACACTCCCACCAACAGTAGAAGCGTCACCTTTTCCCCACATCCTCTCTAGCATCTGTTTTTTTTTTTTTTTTTTTAGTTATTGATGATGGCCATCCTGACTGGAATTAGGTGGTATCTCGTGTGCTTTTAATTTGCATTTCTTTGGTGACTAGTGAGGCTGAGCAGTTTTTCATGTATCTGCTGGCTGCTCATATGTCTTCTTTTGAGAAGTGTCTATTCATATCTTTTGCCCACTTTGTAATGGGGTTATTCTTTTCTTTTCGGCACATTTGAGTTCCTTGTAGATCCTTGATGTTAGGCCTTTGTTAGATATACAGTTGGCAAATATTTTTTCCCAGTCTGTGGGCTATCTCCCTGCTCTCTTGATGGTTTCTTTGACTTTGCAGAAGCTTGTCAGTTTGATGAGGTCCCACTTGTCTACCTTATTTCTTATGTTATGGTCACTTGGAGTTGTGATCAAGAATTGGTTGCCAATTCCAATTTTCATAAGGGTATCTCCTGCATTTTCTAAAGTTCTTATAGTTTGAGGTTTTAGGTTTAGGTCTTTGATCCATTTAGAGTTGGTTTTTGTGTATGGGGATAGGTAGAGGTTTTGTTTTAATCTTCTGCAAGTGGTCAGCCAGTTTTCCCAGCACCGTTTACTGAATAGGTTCTCCTCTCCCCAGTGGTTGATGGTGGAAGCTTTGTCAAGGATTAGTTGGTTGAGAAATTGAGGTTTTGCTTCCAGATACTCTATTCTGTTCCATTGGTTTATATAACTGTTCTTGTACCAATACCAGGCTGTTTTGATTATTGTAGCTTTATAATAAAGTTTAAAGTCTAGGAGTGTGATACCTCTCACTTTTTGTTGTTGTTGTTGTTTTTACTAAGAATTGTTTTGGCTGTTTGTGGTCATTTAGTTTCCATATGAATTTCTGTATTGTCATTTCCAGGTCTGAGAAGAATGCTGCTGGCAATTTAATGGGTATTGTATTAAATCTATAGATTGCTTTGGGCAGGATGGACATCTTAATGTTGATTCTTCCAATCCATAAGCATAGAATATTTTTCCATTTGTTTGTGTCATCTCTGATTTCTTTGAGCAGTGTAAAGGTCTTTCACTTCTCTGGTTAGGAAGATGCCAAGGTATTTCATTATTTTGTGGCTATTATGAGTGGGATTGTGCTTTTTATTGGGGTTTCTGTTTGTTTATTGTTGGTGTATAGGAATGTTACTGTCTTTGGCACATTTATTTTATACCCTGAGACTTTGCCAAAGTCCTTCATCAGTGCAAGGAGGTTTTTGACAGATTCTCTTGGGTTTTTGAGGTATAGAATCATGGCTGAATCCCGCGCCTTTGGGAGGCTGAGGTGAGTGGATTGCCTGAGCCAGAGGGTTCGAGACCCGCCTGGGCAGCGAGACCTCATCTCTACAATAAATCAAAAAATTAGCCAGGCATGGTAGCGCACACCTGTAGTTCCAGCTACTTGGAAGGCTGAGGCGGAAGGATTGCCGGAGCCCAGCAGGTCGAGACTGCGGTGGCTGGGAACAGCCACTGCACTCCAGTCTGGGTGACAGAGTGAGACTCCAACTCAAAAAAAAGAAAAAGAATCATGGCTGAGCATTCTTAAAAGAATATGCGAGGGTTTCACTTTTGAGATGATCCAACATTTTAAACTCTCTGGGTCAACACTTTTTGGTCTACAAAAGTAGAAGTAGTAGTACTTGTAATAATAGTAATACATAGGTAGATCAGAAAGTGGTAACCCAGAGAACTTTAAAATATTGTCACTTTAAGAGTGTGTAGCAGCTTTCCAAAATGGTTTTCCAGTTCCTCAATAGTTTAGAAACATAGTTACTCTATGACCTAAGAATTCCACTCTTAGGTATAAACCCAAGAGAACTGAAAACATAGGCCTACCTAGACACTTGTACATAAATGTTCATAGCAGCATTATTCACAATAACTAAAAAGGTAGAAACAACCCAATTGTCCGTCACCTGATGAATGTATCAACAAATTGTGGTGTCTCCATACAATGCAAAGGGAAATGAAGTTCGAACACATACTACGACTGGATGAATCTTGAAAGCATTATTTTAAATGAAAGAAACCAGTCACAAAAGACCATATGTTTTATGATTGCAATTCTATGAAATGTCCAAAACAGACAAATCTATAGAGACAGAATGTCGAGTTGTGGTTTCCCATGGCTCTGGAGGAGGGTGGAATGGGGAGCGACTGCTAAAGGACACAGGATTTATTTGGGGGGTAGTGAAAATATTCTAAAATAACAGCTGCACGACCTACTAAAATCCCTTGAACTGCACACTTTAAAAGGGTGAATTTTAAGGTATATGGGTTATAGCCCCCAAAATGTTGTTATTAAAAAGTAATCCTGTATTCTATAGTTTATCTGTAGTTGTGTTGTCTGTATCTCTATGTAGGATAATGAAATGCATTTTTCTGCTGTGCTGGAATTAAATATAGTATTGGCTTGTTCTCCTCCACTTTTAAATAATGAAGAACTTTTATGCATTAACTATTGACCATTTTTGCAGATTCTCATTCGTGGATGCAACGTAGAAGAGTGCATGAAAAGAGATATGCTATGAAACTATGCTTCAAGTTTGTGAGTAGATTGAACATAAAAGACCTGAGAAAATATACTCACTTGGAAAGCTTGCATTTAAGAAGGATTTAAGCAAGCTCTTCTTGTTTTCTATAAAAACAGGCTGCTTGTCTGAGTGAAGGAAAGAAGGTGTTTAGTTACTATCTGCTGAAATGCTGAGTCCAAACAAAATTATCTAATGGGGAGCCTGATAGGCTGGTTTGGAGGGGAAAGGCTAATACAGGAGAGTGACAAAATCCAGACTAGCCCACTCATGTTGTGATGTCTCATTACAAGACTTGCAGAAGAAAATTTACCTCATTACAGAAACTTCTGCCCACACTTCCCAAGACCCCCAGCCTCTGTGTGAACTGTTACCTTATCGCTAGCTTATGAAAACCCTGAAGCTCAGCGATGAGATATACTCACACAGGCTCCCATTGGAATCTACAAGGTAATTAGGCAGTTTCTGCTGAGAGGGAAAGAAGTTCAGGCTAACAAGGCATGCCTTTACGTGCCAGCCCTAGATTTGAAGAAACAGAAAAGTTGAGAGACGAGTGAGAATGAGAAGGGGAGGGCGAAGAGAGGGAGAATAAGGAGAGACACAAATTATACTGCCTTTCTGTGCTCTGAAGATTCTACAACCCTCAATGATAATCTGATACCTTTCAAATACACTGCAATAATAATAAGGAGGTTTTAAAAATCCATCCAGTTTGAAAAAGATTTAGATCATAACTCTACAAAGATGGAGTCTACCACAGGTCAATTTCTGTATTGTAATTCTTTCTATCTCCCCTTCTGTATGACCTGCAGTATTTCTGGCCAATCTTGATTTCCAAAACTCTCTTTCACCAGCCACATAAATACATATGTAGTTGTCAAACTGTGCCCTGAAATTTGATTTTTAAAATATAAATATATATTTCCAGCATGAAACACAATGCCTGGCACAATACTTTAAAAACTGCTGCATGATTAAACAAATGAATAAATCAATGAATACAAATAATGTAAAGGAATGGAATAATTTGATTTAAAAGATCAAAGAAAAATTTAAAAACAAATGCTAAGGAGGCAGTACATAAAACGTGGCACATTCATATATACACATACTAAAATATTTTACCATATTTAATATCTTTTTTATTATAAAGACGTGGGGTACAATTCAGGGTTAGGTATACAAACGTTGATTATGCAGATACCCCTCCCTCTCCTAGCAGTTTCTCTCAACTGCCAATCCCACCCCTCACTCCTGACTGCCAGTCCCTTTCTTATAGTATTATAATTGTCCAAGGTTCACTTATGAGTGAGAACATATGGTACTCTGTTCTTTGTTTCTGTGATAGACCTACAAGGAATTCAATCATGCCAAAAGGAAAAACATAAACAGTCCTCATCAAAAAAGTGGGCAAAAGACATCAAAAAAGTGGGCAAAAGTGGGCAAAAGACATATCTTCTCAAAAGAAGATATGCGGGCAGCCAACAGACACATGAAAAAGTGCTCAGCCTCACTCATCATCAGAGAAATGCAAATCAAAACCATATTGAGATACCACCTAACTCCAGTAAGAATGGCCATCATTAATAAAACAAAAAACAACAGATGCTGGCAAGGGTGTGGAGAAGAAGGAACGCTTCTACACTACTGGTGGAAATGCAAACTAGTGTAACCTCTCTGGAAGACATATTTAATATCTTTACAAGTAGTTTTATGACACAGGAGGATGCCTCTATCTTATTAGCAAGTGAAAGAGGAATTAAAATAATCATATGTATAGCAATATCTCAATTGTGCTAAAATTCATAGAAGCACATGAAGTAATGTTCCACATCATTAGTCAGCAGGACTATACAAACCACAATGAGATACCACTTCACATTTGGGTGGTTATAACAGAAAAAAACAGATTGAAGTAAGTATTGGCAGGTATATGGAGAAACTGGAACCCTCATACTGTAAAATGGTATAGTCACTTTGCAAAATAGGCAGTTTCTCAAAAACTTAAACACAGTTACTATCTGAGCCAGCAATTCCATTCCTAGATATATACCCAAGAGTGATGAAAACATACAGCCCAAGACTTTTACATGAGTGTTTATACCAACCTTATTCATAAACTTCCAAAAAGTGGAAACAACCCAATGTACATCAGAGAATGACTGGATAATCAGAAGGTAGTTTATCCATACATTGGAATATTATTCAGCCATAAAAAGGAATGAAGAACTGATACATACTACAACATGGATGAACCTTGCAAACATTATGCTAAATTAAGGCAGACACAAGAGATCACACATTATATGACTCCATTTATATGAAATGTTTATAATGGGCAAATTCATAGAGGCAGAAAGTAAATTAGTGGTTGCTTAGACCTGGGGTGGAAAAAAAATGAAGATTAATGTCATTTAATCGAGCATGATGGGTCTTGTTGGGGTGATGAAAATATTCTAAGACTAACTAGGAAATTTACAAAAAAAGTTGAAATGTATGCTAGAAAGGATGAATTATATGATATGCAAAATATGCCTCAATAAAATGTTTAAAAAGTCATAAAGGTTGATAGATGGTTTCTTGGGGTACGAAATAGTGTGATTTGTTTTCAGTTCCTTTTTTGCACTTTACAAGGATTTACACATTTTCTACCTGAGCAAATTCCCCTAAAGTAAGCTTCCCAGAAGTAGAATTGAGATGAAGAATTGTATGAAAGTGACTAATAAGTAGTCCCAGGATAAAATAGGAGCAAAACAAAGAAGTGAGACCAAGAAGATAAGGATACCAAGCAAAGATGTGGTATCAGGCAAAGAGCCCAGGAAAGTTAACTATGACTCCATCCTATAGAAAAGGAAAGTGGGGGAAGGGGGAGTTGGTGAGACAGTGTGCATCCCACTCAGAGTCATCTGATCAGGAAGCTGAAGTATTTTATAATACCACCCACGCAGACACACAACACTAGTCAGTCATTAGTAGCCAGCCTTCCCCACATCCCACCACTGCCCAGAGGAGTAAATTCCCAGGTACTTGTGGGTCTTTGTGTGCCACAGTCTAAGGCTGGTCCTACAAAAAAGACACCAGTACTTGGCTGCTGGGAGTGAAAGCACCTAGGAACTAGTGAGCACAAGAGAGGGTACAAAAAGATGTGAAAATATGGAATGGATGAATCTGTGGCAGCATCTTCAGCAAGCATGTTTTAATTACATAAGTGGGAAAAACCAAAATACTTTTTTTTTAAAAAGTCTTAAAATGATTCATCATATATAATACACAGAAATAAAGTATATTAGTGATAATCCACTTGTACATAATACCTAGTATTTCTGAGACAGTCTATAAAATTTGTACAAAATCAAAAACAAAAAAGATGTGGTTGCTGTTTTCTTTGAAAAAGTGAGAAAGTCTAAGTGGCACAGAAGATGGAGTTGTTAGCTCAACGGAAACTGTTGGTAGTAGGGGCTGTATTTGGGAAAAACATGGTTTGAAGACCCTCTGGTGAATTTCTGGCCAAGAGAAGATGACCTGCACTGCCAATCAACATTCTGTTTGAGTATATTTGCACCTTTAATTTTTGACTGACCCCAGAAGTGATGCTACTAAGTACAACATTTTGGCATGTAAAATAACTTTAATGTCTGGAGTTGAAGGAGAGACACTGAACGTATCTTATTGGTTAGTTGTTTTCCATACAATTTATTTCTTTAGGATTCGCAATGAATGACCAGTCAGTTGATAAGATCTGGCAACACTGCATATACCTTGAACTATTCTGGAAGCACAAAAAAGCTTGAAGAATAAACATTCCATGCTTTCTTCACTTTATTGCTCAAGAACATCACAATCACTGGTGTGTTTATGTGTCCTCTAACCCTGTAAAGTTGATTGCTCCTGCAAAACCTTCTGTTCCTGTGATTATTCCAAGAGGAGTAGAAATGTGACCTTTGGCTCTCACAGAGTGGCCTGCAGAACTATCCCAAGTTAGCAGGGGAACAAAAAGGAGTGAAAAAACGCCAATCTGAATAGGGTACATACAGTGTTATTTTAATTAGATGTCGTTCTGGAAAAGACCAGACCACAGACAGTAAAAGATAAGTGGTTATCAGAGTTTAGGAGAAGAGAAGGAGAAATAGGTAGAAAGGATTTTTAGGGCTATGAAATTATTCTGTATGATACTATAATGGTGGCTACATGTATTATACATTTTTCCAAACCCATAGAATATGCAACATGAAGAGTGAGCCTTAATGTAAACTATAGACATCGGGTGATAAAGATATGTCAGCGTAGGCTTATCAATTATAACAAATGTACCACTTTGGTGCAAAGCTGCTGATGGTAAGAAAGGTTTGTAGGGGATGGGCAGAGAGTATATAACTTTCTGCACATTTCTCTCAATTTTTCTGTGAACTTAAAAGTGCTCTAATTTTCTTTTCTGATATATAGTATTCTCAGTAGTCATCAATTCTCTATGTCCCATTGATCTGAATTCTTGGCCAGGGTCAGCTAGGTAAATGGCGGAATCCAATGCAAAATGAAAATGTAGAAACCCCTTGTCAAAAATTAAGAATTCCAAGATGGTGAAAATGGAGCATGAAATCAAGCATGAGTCCTCTCTAAACACTGGACCTTGTGCAACTGCACAGTCACATACTGATGAAGCTTTGGTCTTGATACACCATTCCATTTCCTCGCTTAAAGGGAGCCCCTGTAAACAGTGAGGAAGTCAGAAGTCCTCAACTAATTTGACATGTCCTTTCCTGCTGCCCTCTTCAGCTTCATTTCTCACAGCCCCACCTTACTCTTTATGCTTTAGTCATCCAGAGTTTCCTTTAGTTTCTGGACTTTTCCATGCCTTTTTTTGCCTCAGGGCCTTTGCATGTATTTCCCTTACCTGATATTTAATGACCTTATTTTTTCATCACTCTGCTATAGATCCTGCAGGGCTCAATTCAGCTGAGATGTAATAGTTACATAAGTCAATGTTTATATTATATGTTAAATACTAATTTAAATATTTTTAAACATTTTTTTATTTTAAAATTGTGGGGTACATTTAAGGGTTAGGTATACAAATATACATCGCTCAGTCACCCTTGTTGATAAAGGGTGTCCCTCCCATCCCCAGACAGATATTGACTACTGTTAATTCCACCTATTTAAAATACTATTTAGTTTAGAAAAGAAAAATATCTATCTTATGCAAGAAATAGCCTTCTAATTGTTTTGTACATGGAAATCTATATTTTTGCAAAGCAGTTTTATTTAAAATAAGACACACCTGTAGTTTTCAATATAGCTTGTAATATTGCTAATTGTTTAAGAAGCACAAGTTTCTGAATATTTGTTTTTGCTTACAAAACAAAAAACAAAGCTTTAGACAATGTTGTTTTGATGAACACAATTTGTTAAAGATTTCTCCATTCTCTTAAAGATGAAGGAACCAATAAGAACCAGGACTAATCCCCCAGAACATCACTTTTATGATATTGTAATTTTGTTCAAACTTGCCCCAAATTCCCCAAAATCAGCAGCTAAGACCTTAGAGAAAAAGGATTGACCCAGGTTTTGAATCTGAAAGATACTCGAGTTCAGCCTCTTCTAAATTTTTTGGTCTCCCGATCCACACGTATCTTCAAACCCAGATGATCTACTTCAAGGGATACTCTTTAAGGTTTCACAACACATTTTCTTTGACCATAGCCATTTTACTGGCATGTGCCTTGATATCTCTTTTTACTCACATGACCCAAGCATTTACCGAATCATTTTTTCTTTTTTTGGTTAAAACTAATACGTGACACTTCCGTAAAACAGCTCATACTATTATTTTGACAGACAGGTAGCTAGGGTGATCAACTCAACTCAGTCCAGTTTTTCCACTGAAAATCTTACATCTCAGGACTCCTTCCCCTGACCCACCTGGATAGTTGGTCACAATATACACTTTAATGTAAACCATAAGCTTATCTGTGCTTTTTGCAGGTTTAACACAGGACTTTAAGCATAACGTTTACTCAGAGATATTTGTGATTAATTTCAATTGCATGCATTTTTGTCACTGCATTTTTAAGCATCCATTTCCAAACCAGTGATTTTTTATGAATTTATCACAAGGTCGAAGTACTGTTATGACTAGACAAAAATGGTCTGCCAGTTCCTGGCAACCTAAACATGAAGAACAAAAGACAAGTTCAAAACCAAAATGTTGATAGTTTTTAAAATATGGTAGAGCTAGGAACACCCTTGTTAACTGAGTCTACATCTTATCTGCGACCACCAAGAAATACTTGAGTAGGAGTGAAGTTTATGGCAATTTGAATATAGCTGATTAATATCTGTTCTACCACCTTTTTTTTTCTTGGTAGTGATAGTATGTTATTTAATCTGCCCTGTTTTCCTTGTCAAATACATTACATTAAAAATTACTTTGAATCCTCAAAGGGGAAGCAAATATCATTCTGTAAGCTGTAAGGAATTACGGAGTTTATCACTGTTAATATAAAAAGCAAAGCCAAAATCAACATTTTTAATCAAGAACTGACAGCAGGTCAGGGCTTGAACTTGGCTCTTGAGAAACACAAGCAATCAAGACTAAGCAATAATGTTCCAAGCAGAGGGAAGAATGTGAGTAAGAACTTGTAAATGAGGGACCATGAAACATATTCAAGAAGCTGAAACTGCTTATTTTGATGGAGATAAAATTTAAGGAGAAGATAGATAGTCTGGGCTAGGGATGAAAAAGTAGAGAGGAGGATTCAGATCCCAAAGGGTCTTACAAACAAGTTCGCAGTGTTTGGACTTGATTCCGAGAGCAATTCAGAACCATCAAAACATTTCAACACAGAAGTAGATGTTAGATGTTTATTTTCGAAAAACCACTCAAATAACAACAGGAGAGAGTGCATTGTTAATGAGTCAAGTTGGAGGCAGAGAATCAAGTCCTAAGGCTGGCATAGGTCATGGTGTGATCTAACATGGGGCACTGGAGAGGTGTTTAGGAATTGGAAGACATACCACTTGATAACTGATTGAGTGTGAAGTGGGACGTGGGAAAGAGAAGGGCTGAAACTGACATTCACATACCAGACTTGTTGCCCTTTGCAGGGGTAGAAACTCTGGAAGGGCGGAGTTAGGGGAGATGATGAATTCATTTGTTTCATACACTGACAAAAAACCTACAAATAGCACTGGTTTATAATGTTACATTTATAATCCAAATAGATAGTTTTCACTTAAGAAACAGATTGCTTTTTTTCAGGCTGAATAATAAATCACAGTACATAGACCACATTTTCTTGATCTTTTCATCCATCTTCGGGCATTTCAGTTGTTTTCATTTCTTGGCTATTTTGAATAATGCTGCAAGGAACATGGGAGTATAGGTATCTCTTCGAGATTCTGATTTCACTTCCTTTGGATAAATACCTAATATGGAAATTCTGGGGCTTACGATAGTTCTATTTTTTAAAAAATTTAAAGAGTAATTGACCCATAATAATGGCACATATTTATGAGGTACAATGTTTCAAAGCAAGTATACATACTAAAATAATCAAATATTCATCACTTTAAACACTTATTATTTATTTATGGTAACAACATTCAAATCTATTTTCAAGTTTTTGAAGAATTGTCCATACTGTTTTAAACATTATGCCGCATGAAATAAGACAGACACAGAAAGACAAACACTATATGATCACACTTACACCTGGAATCTGAAATAGACAAACTCATAGAAGAAGAAGTAGATTTGTGGTTACTTTGGATTAGGGGGACAAGGGAATGGAGAGATGTTGGTCAAGGGATATAAAGTTTCAGTTATGCCAGTTGCATACATTCTGAAACTCTAATGTACAGCATGGTGATTATAGGTAACAACACTGAACCGTATAATTGAAATTTGCTGAGGGGGTAGATTCTAAGTGTTCTCACCGCCCCCCGCACAAAGGCAACTATATGTAGTGTGGATATGATCATTAGATTGACTGTAGTTACTGGTTTACAATGTACATGTATACCAAATCATCAAGTTGTAGAGCTTAAGTATATACAATTATGTTTCCACTTTTGCAAAATAAACAATGCAAAGAGTAAATGGAACAGAGATGTTAATTTGTAATAACTCTGGGCTTTCAGTGATAAAATACACTATGTTCTGGGCAGCTTTTCTCTTTCTGTGAAAACTTTCTTATGTGTAGGTGGCTCTTCAGTGATAGCTAAGATGCTGTGCACCACCCTCAAAAGTAACTTGACCAGAAGAACGTAAGCTCACCACACTTCCTATGCATGAATTCTTAGGTACTCCGATGTAAGCCAAAGGAAAATGATATCCAGGAGAATAGTTGCAATTTTGACATACAAGAATCCCAGAGCACATCTGACAATAACATACCAGTCTAGCTGGATTGTCAAGGACCTAGTCAATGTTGAACAAGGGGGAAGAACAATTTTGCATTCTATTTCTTAGGCTCCAGAACCAGAAACAAGTAAGAGAAACCTCAGTGTTGCAGCAATATAACAAAATCTTTTATAAAAGTTAAACTTGTAGAACAGATACTATTGGTGTCCCACCCTTGACCTTCACCTCTGCCTGTTGAAGCCTGCCTACTGGGAACACCTGTAAATCTCTGCCTGAGGGCCTTTTTCTGGCTGAAGGAACAAGACCTCCTGTGCAGGGCTAGCTGGAAATACCAGAAAGTTAATGCCCCTGGAAGCAGCCTTTACCAATGACAAATGAAGTGTTGGTGGGCAAATACACCAACCTCCTTGGATCCCAGTTGGGAAAACTCTGAAGGATGTTCTACACTATTGCCCAAGGTCTTCTGCAGGATTGAGCCCAGTTATGGGTAGTGGACAAGCACGTGAGCAAGTATAGTTTATTTGGGTAGTGTTCCCAGGAACAACTAGTAGAGGAGTGTGAAGTGAGATGGGGAAGGGATAAAAGCCAGTAGTGCAGATTACCACTGTGGTAAACTGGGGTTCTGTTCTGCAGAGGATCTTTGGGAAACTGTGAGGGACTTGCCTCAAGTTCTCCCAGCAAAGCTAAGGAAGTTGGTGTATTTATGTACCAATACCGAGTGGACATGCGATGAGGGTTGATCCTGGCAGATGTGGACTGCTTGGAACTTCCAGCCTGTACCATTCAGAGGTCAGCCAGACTGCAGTATCCATAGAGGCATGTCCAGAGAGTAGCATGGACTGGTAGATGGAAGTCAGTGGTCACACTGCATGGGCATGGCAGTGGCTAAGGGGTCCTGACAGTATCTGCTACAGAGGGGCACAAAACCCAAGAAGATTGCTAGCAACCAGTTTCCAGTGACTGAGCAAGATAAGTCTTAAAGGACTAGTAGGAGTTAGTAGGGTTTGAGAGAGGGCTGTAAGAGAGGGACAGGAGCAGTGGTGAAAAGAGTCATTCCAAAGGGAGACCCATTTGGTGGGAGGCTGCTGAACTGATCCAAAAGAGCAGTGATGCAGGCCTGATGCCAGAAAGAGGAGGCTTAGCTGGAGAGAGAGACTGGGATCAAGAGGATGTGGTGAATGGTGTGAAGGTGAAGAATCATATATACAATGTGATTGTCAGATGCATGCCTCCAGAATGGAGGCTGCACCATTCACCATGTCAGGGATACAGAAGGACAGACCATTTATGCCCAGAGTGAGCATGATGATTTTTCCCCTCTTTATTTTATTTTTAAAATGTGAGGTACCAGTCAGGATTAGGTACATAAGTGTCTACGTACAGGCAAAATTTGGGCTTCCCACTGGTCCTCACTTCCCCTGGTTTAGGATCAGGTACCCTTATTGATGTTATGTTCCTGCCCCTTCCCCCCATCCCCAGCAGTGTCCCGTCTCTGCCAATTCCTCTCTTGTGCTATTGTGATTAATGTGATTAATGTTCAGGACCCACTTATGAATGAGAACATGTGGTATTCAGTTCTTTGTTTTTGTGATAGATCACTGAGCATGATAGACTCTAAATCCATCCAAGTTGCTGCAAAAATGATGTAAAGTCTTTAACATGTTGGGTTTGAGGCCTATGGGGTATCCAAGTAGAGATATGCTGTGGACATTCCCGGAAGGGAACTCAACAGTTTGTGCTGAAAAAAGACACTTGATATCCGATATAAGAGACAAAATGATTTCAACAAATATTTCTTTTCCTACTACCAGACACTGTATTAGTCCCTAGAGACATGCAATGGTGAATATGAAAGAATAAGTCACTTCTCTCTTGGAGCTTATAGGACAGTACACTTCCACCAATCCTAGATGGTGGCAGAAACCATGGTGACTGATAAGATGCCCAGGGAGAACATGAGTAATGCCAACATCTTAGGGAAAACCTGAGGGAGGAAAGCATTTGGAAGAAACCAACAACAAATGGTTAGACCAGGTGCAGTGGCCCAGGACTACAATCCCAGCATTTTGGGAGGCTGAGATGGGAGGATCACCTGAGGCCAGGAGTTTGACACCAGCCTAGGCAGCATAGCAAGGCTC
Organism: Carlito syrichta; assembly: GCF_000164805.1. NCBI lineage: Eukaryota > Metazoa > Chordata > Mammalia > Primates > Tarsiidae > Carlito > Carlito syrichta. The sequence goes on along the minus strand of NW_007055603.1, from coordinate 459,733 downwards.
CATCTCTACAAAAATTTTTAAAAATTTATCCAGGCATGATGATGCACACCTGTAGTCCCAGCTATTCAGGAGACTGAGATGGGAGGATCTCTTGAATCCAGGAGTTTGAGGCTGCATTGAGCTATGATCATGCCATTGCACTCCAACCTGGGTGATAGAGCAAAACCTTGTCTCTAAATAAATAAATAAATAAATAAATAAATAAATAACAACAAATGACCAGTGGAGTACAATAAATAGATAAAGATGGAAAAGAACCTACAATTACCATGTGGTTTTACTGGTCATAGTGGTATTGTGTGTGCTGAGTTGGAAGGGATTGTTCAGCAAAAATGTAAATGGGGTGAGCTCATTAGTCGATTAAAGATGAAAAAAGAGCTAGGGATATTTATATCATAACTGTGAACATCATAAATATTCCTCGTCACAAGATAGTAAAATTTAACTGATACTTTTTTTAAAGTCTTATTTTTGATTTTCTGTAAATATTTAAAACTTGTTCCTTAGATAGTGACATATGTCAATAAGAAAAATAACGCCTCCCATCAGTAAAGTGCTTTAGAGTTTATCGGACAAAACATATGCCTGGGTTTCCACCAGGATTCTTGATTGTAAACAACAGAAATCAAACTCTAGCTTCATTCTGCCACTCACCTCCTGACGTTTTTGTCACATACTCAAGGCTCAAAGATCAGACAGAAGTATCTGATTGGTTGAGTCTAGGTCATGTGCCCCTGCTCTGCCCACCAGATGATGGGAGAGGCACCATTTTCCCCCCAACCTTCCACAGAGGGAAGTGGGGATCTGCTTTACACCCCAACTCACACAATGGTCATTGCCCATTCAAAAAAAAAAAGGAGTGTTGATGTGGCACCACCAACTGTCCATGACCTTCAGGTATGCTTATCTGTCAGTTCCACACTGGAGCTCTTTACTAAGCATCTCAGTGGGGAATTATCATATGACCACTTGACACTGGAGGAGACTGAGAATCAGGGTATTTACATACAAGCATTAGGTTAGCTCAAGTCACCTGAGTGCTTAAGGACTCATACTTTGCTCAGAAAATCAGGTTATGTTCAAGTGACAGGGCATTAAAAAATTCCCAAAGACAGGACGACTAAACTAGCCCACTTGACTTGACGGTTCTCAAGTCATAGAAATTGTGATTACACATATTCAGCATAGCCTTGATTGGGACTACGTGCTCAAGAAAGAGTCAAGAACATGATCTTGCTTCTGAAGTATGGAGTGGAGTTCCTGTTCTGGGAAGTAACACCAAGGTTGCCCAACCCAGGCTGCTGGTTGTGGTTTTCATGTTGCATTTAAACCTTGAGCAGAAATTGGAAAATTCTTAAATCAGGTCTCAGGCAATTTAAATCCACTATTTCCTATTTTATCCTGAGAAATATCAGATGATTTCCCAATGAAGAGGATCTGTAAATGTGAACATTACGCTCCAGTTTTTACAGTCTTCTTGAATTAATGGAGTTTCAATATGAAAATTGTTTTGTTTGTTTCTCACACAAAGCAAAGTACAAAATAATGCTCTAGAATGTGTTTTACCCTCAGTCAATCACTGCAAGCTTAGAAACACATGAATGTGTATGTATGTGTTACAGACCTTATTTGTGTGTACGTGTACGTTTGTGTGTGTGTGTGTAAAGAGATGTTTCAAATGCATCAGATTTGAGACATCAAAGGGTTTGTACTTTCTGTGACTCCAATAGTATATATTGATTGTAATTTAATAACATAACTTTTGCCTTACTCATGTGGTGGGGAAATATGGATGGGATTATATGTCAAAATATAGTTTACAAAAATAATAATGCAATTTATACTTAAAGAAGAAAACGGAATTTTGTGTAGTAACTGGGGGAGGACGGAAGAGTTGGTGATTGTGCACAAGGGACAGAAGGAGGCAGGAAGAGAAGGGGGGCAATGTTCTCCATTTGTTCCCTAAGATTGGGTTTGAGGTCTCTGGTTAAAGCCCTTAGACTTCCATGAGAGACTCAGCACCCAAGCTTCAGGTCAAAAGGACAAAGCCAGACTCAGAGCTGGAGAGCTATCCACTCTTCCCCACTTCTACGTGGAAGCCAGCAGCATCCTGGCATACAGAGGACTGGGAATATTGGGGTGCCTGCTGATGGAGATGCTGGTATTCTGCTAGAGGGTGGGATGGGATGAAACTTCACCAAGTGGCTTTATAGATGGAACAGGAAAGGAAGAACAGGTTAAGTGGCAGTGGGCAAGCTCGGTAGTCTGTTACTTGTGCAACACCTCTCTAGACACTTCCCTCAAATAATGAGGACTTTGTTCAGATCCTGCTACCACATGCAGAGGGCAGGTAGGCAGGCTGGGTGCCAGATGCTTTCTGTTAAATGCCTCACTGTAACTTTGAATTTCAAGAGCTTTCCTCTAATCTGGATATCTCAGGAGAACTGAGGAATATAAGACTGTCTCCCAGAAATGTTGTGACAGAGCAATAAGAATAATAATGTTAAATATTCACAGCCTCCTGTCAGCCCCCAAGAAGATAGAAGCTTTTTTGATTGGAGAGTACAGGGTCGGGCATTTGTGTTATCTGGGCAATGGGTAGAAAGGTGAACTGAAAAAAAGCCCAGAGAAGACAGCATGTTCTATATGAGAGTCAAGAGCAATCCCACCCCAGGGGGAAAAAGACTAGATCCAGAAAGGAAGCTGTGGGGCAAGGAGTGCTGTGAAAGAGGACATCCTTAGTAGGCTGACCAGAGAGAGGAAAAGGAAGAGAGGGGAGGCAGGGGAGAGCAGGGAGGAGAGAAAGAAACAATTTGGGAGTTTAGATCATTGAAAATTTTCAGGATGATTTTCTGTGTGTCGTGCAATTTGGTTTCACCGTAAATAAGACAGCAACAATGATTTAAATTGCCTTTCAACTGTGGGTGATTTTTGTGTTTATGTTTGTTTGAATGTGACACTCACTTGGACTGGACAGAAAGTGGCTTAATTTTATCCAAGTTCTACGAATGAAGGAATGAAGTGAGAAAACTAATGAAGATTTACCAGGATATAGGTGCTACACTTAGTGGATTTCCTTTTGGTGACTCTCCAATGGTTGTCTTGAATTTCTATTAAGCTTTTTGTTATGTTATCTATTTCTGAAAACCCCTGGAAGGCTTTCTTGTTGCAGTTTCCATAGTGTGTGCACCTCTTAAAAGGCATTTGTCCATGAAGATCCAAGGTTCTCAGTAGTCTTTGTAGAGATTAATGAACGAAACCTGTGAGAGTGAATGAATGGATCCTAATGGGATGATACTACTAGTTAAAGTGAAAATGAAATCAATGGCCAGGATCTTTCTTAGGTACAATCCAGGAAACACTACGGAAAAGTGCAGTAGGATCATCTTATCAGTGTGAAGGACACCATTTCTTGAATTACTTTTAGATCTCTTGAGCCTCACTTTTACTTTTAAAACTTTAAAACTCTATCTGGACCCAATACTAAATTTAGTCATTGTTTAATTTAGGTGAGCCTTTCACTTTAAAATGAAATCTATCTATAATGATTAATTTAAAAGCTTAAATATGTTAGGGAGGCCACTTAGCAAAACATAAATGTTGAACAAAATGTAGTGATTACAATTTCCACATTGCAAAACCACCTTATTCAATGCCCAATTGTCTCCCATCTGTTTCTTAACTTCTTTGTTCTTCTGATTTCCTATAAAAAGATGCTCAAATACTCCTTCAGTTGGTATTATATTAGGCGGGATTTTGTTCTTACAGTTGCTAATTCGTGAACTACATTTGTAGTTCCTATAAGTTTTATATATTACATTAAAAATACTGAAAGTATCTTCATTATAATCTTTCAACGCCTAGCTGTTTCTTACAGGGAGTAAGCATATACAGTAATCCGCATGAATGTGTTCCTGACAGACTACACCTTTTTGTCCCTTTGCATTTTGACAACCCACTATGCTCACCTTTTTCTGCATTCATGCTGCCTTGTAGAGAATCTTATTTTCTTATCATAGTTTCTGCCATCTCAAGTGATAATATCAACAGATGTCCAAAGAGATGGGGTGTACAATTGACAGATGAGACAGTATTTCCATCGTGATTTAGTGTTCAGAGGCAGGTCAGATGATGTTTGAGTTGCTCAGAAAAAAAAAATCATGAAGTTAACAGAATTACAGGCAAAGTGATATTTGAGGTTATGTTCAGAGTTTTAAAACTCTGTCTTTCTTTATAAATATATATACATATATTTAAAATAGCTACGAAAAATGTAATAGAGTTCTTATTGTTGGTTGCTTGGCAGCCATTACATTAAGGCATCTATAAAAGTATAGTTTGTCACCATGACCTTATATTCTACTTTTAATTTATGTCTAATTGTAGCCAAAATGCTGGGACAAAATAATTTGTAATCTTCTAGCTTCTTTCAACAAAGTTTTGAGTGACCCAATGCAAAACCTTAACAGCACATCTGATACTACAGACTACATTGGAAAATAAGGGAAAATAATCTCATTTTGGTTATTCTTGGGGAATTTGCTTCAAAAACACTGATTTAAGAATTAAGTCAGCAATCTGTATGCAATTATATCTTGTGGATACAAGAATGTTTTGTCCTCCTTGCTGAAAAAAAAATAGATAAAGCCTGGTTTTCATTAATGTCCCATTTACTACCATTTCATAAATATATTTCATTTCTACAAAGTGATACTTCACAGCTACAACTCTAGGGTAACTGTAAAAGAGGCAGGATTGTGTGAGCAAAGTGGCTTAAATGATATTTTCCTTCAAATACAAATAAATTTAACTAACAGAGCAATATTATCAATGAGAAAATGATGGTTCCGGTACATTTTAGTACTCAAAATATAAAGAGATGATTTTTTTTCTTTTCTGTAAAATTGGGTTATGAAATCTTAACTTGGGTTACATCAGAAGAAGACCCTAGAGAAGGATGGGGATGCAGGGAGTTTACATAGGAAGTGATCTCAAGAAGCTGGAAGGAAGAAGTGGGGGAATGAGTAAAGAAGGAAGAAATGCCAAGGGAAAGTGCATCTGTGAGTAGGTTCCTGCTTTTAACAGGTAGGGTTCAATATTCTTCAGGGTTCTCTAAGAAATCATAAGAAACACACCTCAGAATCAATCACTAGAAAAAGGAAGGCTGGCCAGGCTCGGTGGCTCAGCCTGTAATCCCAGCACTTTGGGAGGCCGAGGTGAATGGATTGCCTGAGCCCACAGGTTTGAGAACAGCCCTGGCAACTTGGCGAGATCTCGTCTCTACAATAAACCAAAAAATTAGCCGGGCATGGCAGCACATACCTGTAATTCTGGCTATTTGGAAGGCTGAGGCAGAAGGATCGCTGGAGCCCAGCAGGCGACGCTGGGGTGGCCATGAGTGTGCCACTACACTCCAGCCTGGGTGATGGAGTGAGATTCCAACTCAAAAAAAAAGAAAGAAAGAAAAAGAAAGAAAGAAAGAAAGAAAGAAAGAAAAAGAAAAAGAAAGAAAAGAAAAAAGAGGAAGACTTTGACATTTTCTACTTACTTTCATCAACCATTAATTAAGGACTGTCCTCTGAGATGTCAACCCACCTTTGCACTTCCGGGCTGCCTCTGCATATAACAAAGCAAGTTGCTGCAATGTCAGAAACCGTGCTCAGGCAGACTTTTAATTTTATTATATTTTAAAGATGTGGGGTACAATTCAGGATTAGGTATATAAGTGGCCATTGTATAGGTAAAGTTTGGGCCTCCCTTTGGTCCCTTCTTCACCTGGTTTGAGATCAGGTACCCTTACTGATGTTGTGTGCCCCCTTCCACTGGCAGTTTACCGTTACCAATCAGGCAAATATTTAAGAAGGAAGAGAAGGAGGAGGAGGAGGAGACAAATTATATGGTAGCAGACCCTTGTGGTGGGAACCTGTCAGCATACCTAAACTTGTAGCTGCAGGTGAAAGAGGGGAAGTGGGAAGGAAATCAACAGCATCTGCTACAATCGGGACAACACTAGTCACCTTTCTATGAGATTGTGAGGAACAGAGACAACGAATGTAAAGTGCCAGGTCCATAACAGGGTCTCAAAAAATGGGAGCAAGGATGGTAAATATGCCCTAGAGGAGGAGGCTGAGCATTTCTACAGAACACGCCAGTAACCTAGTTTGGCCAATCTAGTGCTCCTCCTCACTTCCAGGTGTATGCAGATGAGCTGCTCAACACAGGCCACCTGCACTGTTGCTAAATTCCTGGTACGATTTTAGAAGTTTTTGTTGAATTTGCAGAACAATAAGATAGACTCAGCCTGTGTTACTGAGCTACCACATGTAAGTGTCCATTATGCTTTTCACGGACCTGAGGCACTTTTGCCTCATAGGTCTCTTCCTCCACTAAAAAAATTTTCAAAATGAATTCTATAACCACATTAGTATAAAGACAAGTAAATTGATATTATATGAGATCCGGCAATTAAGTTTGCAAACTTGCCACCATGTGCTTACATTGGCAGCACTGTACAAACAACTCGGTAAGGTTTCATAACCTTGGTATATCAGTATCTCACAGCTTTGTTCTTGTCTACGTGTGACATTGTCTTGCTGAGTGGCATTCATTATTGTTCTTGCATGTTTTTGTGTGCCTTAGTGAGAATGTTGGAGCTTGAATTAGAGCAAGAAACAAACATTAAATTTCTTGTTAAACTTGGCAGGAGTAGAAATGAAATCAGGGAATTGTTAGTCCAAGTTATGGAGATAATGCCATGAAGAAAACGGCAGTGTACAAATGGATTAAATGTTTTTCTGAGGGGAGAGAAAGTATCATTGATAAAGAGTGATCAGGATGACCAGTAATGAACAGAACTGACAAAAAACATTGCAAAAATTTGTTGAATTGTGTATCAAAATTGTCAACTGACTGTGAGAAGCATAGTAGACTAAATAAACATTGATAGAGAACTCTTAACTGAAAATCTTGGCATGAGAAAAGTGTGTTCAAAAATGGCCCCGAAGCAACTCTTGCATCATGACAGAGCACCATTTCACACAGCATTTTCTGTGAGGGAGTTTTTAGCCACTGTGAGGGAGTTTGGAACACTGTCCATACTCACCTGATCTGGCCCCCAGTGACTTTATTCTTTAGTTGAAGCTAAAGGAAATATTGAAAGAAAGACATTGTGATGACATTTAGGATATCAAGGGTAATATGACGACAGTACTGATGACCGTTACAGAAAAAGAGTTCCAAAATTGCTTTAATGGGTGAACTAGGCACTGATGTCAGTGCATAGCTTCCCAAGGGGAGTACTTTGAAGGTGAACATAGTGATATTCAGCAATGAGGTATGTAGCACTTTTTCTAGGTTACATTCGTGAACTAAATTGGCATCTCTTGCATATTAAACGTTATCTTAGACCTAACAGAGTATTTGCTTTTTTCTGAACTTCAAATAAGTTAAAAGATTTTCATGCATCTCTAAATTACTATGGGTCCCAGGTACTAAACATACTATTTCATTTAATTCTTACTGGGGCCATGCAAAGATAATTTCTTATCCTGATTTTTCAGATGAGAAACTGAGGCGGAGAAAGATGCAATGGCCCATCCAAATTTACACATCCAATGGCAGAGCCTAGGATTGTTATATGAGCTCTGAGTTTCTACCCTGGTTATATGGAGCAAGTGTCCATGTTAATGCTTCTTGCTGCCCTTGCCAAAATATGAAACATTGAAAATATATGTAAATATAGGCACACAGAAACATAATACACACACAGAAATATATCTTTTATTTTTAACAGTTTTATGGAGGTATAGTTTACATACAACATAATTCACCCATTTAGAGTATACAATTCACCTCTCAGGTTGCTAAGTCACTGGAAAAATAAATAAATAAAGTACTTATTTAAGAGGTTTTTAGTATATTCACAAAATTGTGGCATCATCATCACACTCAATTCTAGAACATTTTTTCATTCCAGAAAGAAACCCTGTTTGCACCCCAACCTTTCCCTAGGCTCTGGCAACCACTATCTTACTATCTTTATAGATTGGCCTATTCTAGACATTTCATATAGATGGAATCAAATAATATGTGGTCTTTTGCATCTGGCTTACTTCACTTAGCATAAAGTATTCAAAGTTCATTCATGTTGTGGCATGTATCAGGACTTTATTCATTCTCATTGCCATATAACATTTCAGTTTGTAGATGCACCACATTTTCTTTATCCATTCATCAGGAAATGGACATTTGAGTTATTTCTATTATTTGACTATTGTGACTATTGTTACAAATATTTGTGTGCAAATTTTTGTTTGAACTCTAAATACGCATTATTTTGCATCAGATTATTTTCATATGATCCATCATGGCTTAAAGAGGGAAGATCCCCCAAACTAGGATGTTAAAGCACTAGTTTCCTAAATGAAGAAGGGCACAAATAATTATAATCCATAATAAAAGATATCTCACAAGGGAGTAGAAGACTTTGTAGGAAACAAAATTACACCTTTAGGAAAAACAGCAAAAAGCCAGGGCATAATGTACCTGCTAAAACGAAGTGTAAATAAAAAGTTATTCAACCTTTTTTGCCCTTGACATAGTGCATAACAAGGAATAAATAGAATTATTCTCATTAGGATAAAATAAATAGTTACTAAAGCTTATCTTTCTAAGGAAAGAATCAGTTGAGATGTAGTGAGGATCTAGTGATTTATATGAACCTGCCTAACACTCATTCAGCAGCTGAGGAAAACCTTCTCAAAAAGCCATTCAAAGGAAATGCACAATGGCTTTTCCCAATTGAAACCCAGTAGCAGTAAATTCCCTCTTTACAACAGCTCCTCCCACTTTTTACCCCTCATTTCCACTTAAAAATTTTTCATCCTTCAAGGCTACTTCCTCCAACAAGTTTTCTTGGCATTCCCCCAAGTCAGAACCACTCTTTTTCTCACCCTGTATCACTGAGTGCTCAGGAGCATCAGACAACATGTAATGACTACTGAGCAACTATAAAATGCCAAGCATGGTGGTATGCCCTGGGGACAGAAAAGTGCAAAAAAAGAGAGAGATCACGACAAGGCCCTTGCCAAAGAACTTATTCTCTTTTGAAAAAGATAGAGGCTGATCAATCAGTATACAAATAAATTATCAAAAACACTTGAGAGAGAGAGATATGCACACATTCGTGGTTGAACGTAATAAAAATTCACTTCAAACTAGTTTAATTTTTCCAAATGTAATCACTGATAATGTGGTATCTCAGTTTCCTTGTAAGGATCATATGTACAGCTGCCCATAGGAGGAAGTAAAAATCATAATTCCAAGTGTCTGTCTGCACAAGGCTGAACATAAAGCCAAAATATAAGTTTTATATGAGCAACAATTTATTTCTTGTTCAACACCATACATCCAACCTTTAGCTTCTGGAACATTTTAGATGCCCAAACTGACTAAGGTCTTCTAGTTCCAATTCTAAATTTCAGAATAGAAAACCAGATTAGCTGTTTAGGTCAGGCGTCCACTTCTGATCCAATCAACTGTCATTTGAGATGGGAGCTGCTACAGATGGAATGTCTGTCTCTTCCCAAAATTAACATGTTAAAACCTAATGCCCAATGGGATGGCATTTGAAGGTGGACTATTAGGAAGTGATTGATTGGGCTTTACCCCAGAGAGCTCATTTGCCCCTTCTGCCATGTGAGGGCACAGAGAGAACACCGCGTTCATCTATGACCAGGAAGCAGACTCTCATTAGAACCCAATCATGCTGGCACTCTGATCTTAGACTTCCAGCCTCCAGAACGGTAAGAAATAAATGTCTATCTTTTATAAGTCACACATTCTACAGTTATTTGTTATAGCAGCTCAAATTGACTAAGACATGGGAAAGAATGGTTCTCACAGAAGAGGGGACTACCATAACTCATGTATAACGATGCAATTGCAGTGTTCTTTGAATAAATAGCTCTCCTTCTACATTCTCACCCACTCCTCCTTTGAATCCATAGTAGATATTTATAAGAATTCGGGTTTAAGAATTAAGAATGAAATACACAATCAAAAATTAGACTCAAATCGAGTTATTACTCTTTTTTATGTACCAGCCAACTAAGTCTATTAGAATAAGGAAAGAATATTGTTTAAACACTAAAATTTACATTACCCAAAATGCTCATAACATCATGAAATTGAATGATTTATCCTGGGTGGGAAAGTCAGTGATCACTGACTGTAGCAGATAGCCTCCGGAGCCAGCAATATATTATTACTGTCTCTGGAACCTTCTATTTGCTTACCTACCCTACCCACCACACCCCAACTCCAAGCATTGGTCCCCAGTGGCCATGTTTGTTCAATTACATGTGACCAAATTGGAGCATTAATACACCCAAGCAGTGCCAATCACATTATTGCATCTGAGAATTGGGACTGCAAGACCAAAGAGCAGCGAGGCTCTTCAAAAGGATAGGCTACCTATTGTGCATCACTGAAACAGAATCTGAAAATAGTGAACAGAGAAAGTCAATCAGATGCACGGAATAAAGCCAATCAGATGCACAGCAATGAGAGAATCCAGGATAATGCATGTATAATTCTAATTTTAAGTTTCAGCCTTTTCTGAGATCTGGCGCCATTCCTACTTTTGAGATCCATGACATCTCTATATACTTTCACAAAATATCTTTTAGCTAGTTTAATTGGCTTAGATTACTAGTGACCAAAGCCATAACTAATGCAGAAAGCTCTGGGAAGCCCTGACAGAGCTTCTAAAAGTAAATGATAAAGGACAAATGTGGGCATTCCCCATAACATTTCTTCACTGGTACTCTACTATCTATACTTCAACAATAAAACTTTGGAGTATCAGTCCTATCACACTTCTGGCAATGTAGTTTGTGACCAGGTTGTCATTCTTTGGAAAAAAGAAAGTTGAGTCACACTGTTAGGAAGAGTCAATGATTGGTGCCATTTGATAGCTTTGGGTAAAATCCTGCCTGTATTCACCCCCCACCATCAGGCTCCCAAAAGAGTTACATTCACAAAGAAAAATAGCAAAATAGAAACCAGGTTTTACATTACTTTTAGCTGGGCCTGTTTCTAATAATCCCAGGAGCAGCAGCACTTGGCAGGAAGCAGGAAGGGTTTTGGCCTCCAGGTTATCATGGCACCACATCCAGGGCTCCTGTACCATGGGCACACATAGTCCAACTTTGCTGGCAACACCTACTTTCTCATCTGTCAAATTCAGCAAATAGAACATTCTCCGTGGCTCTCTCTGTCACTTCCACCCAACCCCTCCCTCAAAGACCTGCTGGAAAGACATGGGGCACACAAGCAGGATTACACTTCGTGCCACTCAAAAACTCTCACTCGCTTTCTCTCTTAGGGGTTGAGAAAGAAGTTGTTTCAGTCATTAAAACACAGAATGAATATTAAAACCTTTATGAATCAAGGGGACCAAAGCAACAGCACATGCATTTTCAACAGAGCAATATCAACAACAAGGGGGTGAAAATCGATTCCTAGGAGAGGTGAAGAAAACATAGTCTTTCCACGTATAAAGCACAGATATGGCCGGGCTCGGTGACTCAACCTGTAATCCCAACACTTTGGAAGACCAAGGCAAGTGGATTGCCTGAGCCTGCAGGTTCGAGACCAGCCCGGGCTATTTGGAGAGGACTCGTCTCTACAATAAATAAAAAATTAGCAGGACGTGGTAGCGTGTGCCTGTAGTTCTGGCTACTTGGAAGGCTGAGGCGGAAAGATTGCCAGAGCCTAGTGGGTCGATGCTGGGGTGGCTGTGAGCATACCACTGCACTCCAGCCTGGGCGATGGAGACTCAAACTCAAGAAAAGTAAAATAAAATAAAGCACAGATATGTATACATGACGCAAATAGACAAACAGCCTATCTGTGCTATTGAAGTTTCATGAGGGGGAGTAGTGATTAGGGAAAAAATATTGAAGAAAACCTCCTTGAGGGGATGCAAATGAAAAAAAAAAAACCTTTTGGAGAAACATTGGGAGACTGTAGTGGATGCTGTGGTGCTGCCAGACTCTCTTACTGATGGTCGACCCATTTCCAGCTCAGTTCAGTTCATCACTAGCTGATGCCTTCTCTCAAGAATTACCTTTGCAGAAGGAGATCCACCTTTTTTAGGAAAGCTATACTCCCACTTTCTCCTTTTCTCTTTCCTTTATTCTATGCTCCATTTTATAAACTGTCAAGCTAGTTTATACTTTTTCATTTCACGCTTTTCTCAGGTCTTTCTCTGACCTTCCCTCAAAACTTTTTTGCAAACTGAACCTTCTCTTTGCATTCTCTGGACTCTTTTCCAAGCACCACTTCCATCCGAATACTCTCCATTAGTGCATGTGCCTTTTCTTCTACTACTCTTGTAAGCACCCTGAGGGATAGGACCTTAACTTGTTCTTTTTTCTTCTCCTAAGACCTAGTACTGCTTCTTGCAGAGCAAGTGTTCAATAATTGTTAGGTCGATCAAAGTAATTTACAGAATATCTTGTGTAAGTTCTTCAGGCAGGCTGCTTCCCGTGAGAGCTGAGAAGGCCACAAAGCAACTCCCAGTTATTTCAAATTTTATCTACCCAATGAAAAGACCCAGTTTTACTTATTTCTACATTCCCATGAGCACCAACAGCCAAGAAAACAAAACATCTAAAACACTGTGTCCACACTGTAAGCCAAATTGAGATAAATAGGGCATTTAAAAAAACAAGGCAAATATTATGAGAAAATACATCAGTACTGAAACAGCTGTACTTAAATTTAAGCACTGAACATAAATAAAACATAAACAATGTTGAGTTCTTGCGGAGTATCTATAGTTTGCGGAGTTGTTTTAGCTACACTGTCTCTTTTAAGCCTAGATAATACTTTACTCATTTAAAAAAGAATGAAACTACTTTAACAAGTTCGAATGACTCATTCAAAGTCACAGAGTATATATGGAGAACAGAATTCAAATTCAAGCCTTCTTCTATGGTTTGAATATGGTTAGCTTATTCTCACCAAATCTCTCGTTGAAATTTGATCTCCAATGTGGAGGTGTTTGGAGGTGTGGCCTAGTGGGAGGTGTCTGAGTCATGGGGGCAGATCCTTCATGAACAGCTTGGAATCTATTCTAGCAGTAGTGAGTTTTCACCTTCTGGAAACTGGTTTGGTTCTTAGGAAATGGATAGTTGTCTTGAGAGTTAGTGTTATAAAGCCAGGATGCCCCTCAAGTTTGGTCTGCTTTCTCTTTGACCTTCGCTGCCATGTTTTGATGCAGCACAAAAGCCCTCAACAGAAGTCAAACAGATACTGGCGCTATGTTTCTTTCTTTCTTTTTTTTTGAGTTGGAGTCTCACCCTGTTGCCCAGACTGGAAGGCAGTGGCATGCTCACAGCCACCGCAACCTCGACCTACTGGGCTCAGTGATCCTTTCGCCTCAGCCTTCCAAGTAGCCGGAACTACAGGCACGCGCTACCACGCCAGGCTAATTTTTTTTTTAATTTATTGTAGAGACCAGGTCTCACCAAGTTGCCCAGCAGGGTCTCGAACCCGCGGGCTCATGCAATCCACTCGCCTCAGCCTCCCAAAGTGCTGGATTACAGGTTGAGCCACCGAGCCCTGTCGCGCTATGTTTCTTGTACAGCCTGTGGAACCATGAGCCAAATAAATCTCTTCTCTTAATAAGATACCCATCATCAGGTATTCCTTTTTAACAACACAAAATGGACTAAGACGCTGTCTATATCTTGTCAATTGATCCTCAACCAGGGATATTTCTGCCACTCAAGAGATGTTTGGAAATATCTGGAGACTTTTTTGGGGGGGGGTGTTGTCACAACTGGGTTTTGCTACTGGCATACAGTGGGTGGAGGCCATGGATGTTGCTCAACATGCCACAGTGCAGATGATAGGTCTCTCCAACCAAAAATTATCTGGTCTAGAGTGTTAATAGTGACAAGGTTGAGAAATCCTGGTCTGGTCCAATATATTAACTATCATATCACAATCCTTTGAGTTGATAACCTGGCTCTTAAACGGGTATGGAGCTATAAAAACTTTGCCTACAGAGCTATGCTTCCTAATATAGGCGCCATGAGCCACATGCAGCTATGAAACACATAAATCATGTCTAAGTCACACTGAGACATGCTGTCAGTGTAAAAAACATTCTGGTTTTGAAAGACTTGGTACAAAATAAAGACTATCAATTATCTCCTTGATATTTTTATATTAACTACATGTTGACATGATAATTTTGAATCTACTGCATTCAATAATAAATTAAATGGTTTTCACCTTTTAAAATTATGGTTCCTAAAAAATTTAAAATTTCAAATGTGGCTTGCATTTGTGGTTTATATTATATGTCTGTGACCGTTGGTTCTGTGCAGCATGTGTCATATTCATCATGCCAACTTCATTTGCATTTGTGATAGGCAAAATAACACCTCTCCCAAAGATGTCCACAGAACCTATAACTCTGCAAGTGTAGTTAAATTAAGGACCCTGAGATGGAGAGATAATCCTGGATTAACTAGGTAGGCTTAATATGATCACAAGAGTCTTTACAAGGGAAAGGGGGAGGAATGAGAGTCAGAGGATATATAACAGAAACAGTGTTAGAGAGAAACCCAAAGATGGTAAACTGCTGACTTTGAAAATGGAGGAAGAGGCCACAAACAAATGGAGGCAGGCAGCTTCTAGAAGCTGGAATAGACAACGCAACAGCTTTTTCCCTAGACCGTCAGGAAAGAACAAAGTATTATCAATATCTTAGTTTTAGCCCACTGAAATCCATTTCAGACATCTGATCTCCAGAACTGTAAGATAATAAACTTGTGCTGTTCTAAACCACTAAGTTTGTGGCAATTTGCTACAGCAGCAGCGGGAAATAAATACAGCTTTATAAACATACACAGATTATTTTTGCACATCAGCTTTCCTTCAAAACTGAAGACTCGACCAAAATACATAAATTCATTTTAATAATAGAAGTCTATATGACTATGACTAAAGATACACTGATGGCTGATTCTAAGTGTCTATTCCATCTCTACATTTATAATACAATGCATTCTCTAAACCTACTTTTCCCAGTGAATCAATGTAGATTGTATGAGCTCAAGCATGGTTAATTAATTTGCACAACAATGCATGGTGCCAAAAATAGAAATTACTAAAGAAAAAAATAAGCAGAAGCTAAGAAATAAAAAAGTTTGATTGTCTTATATAATGAACTTTCTTCATACACAATACCATGTCCCAGAGATAAATAAATGAATGGTGATTACCCAATCATATGGCTGAGATTTTGATATAAAAGCAAATTGTTGTGAGCAAACAACATTTACATGTATTAAAAAAGACATCTTATCTAGCCACCTAAGTGGAAGTAGGAGCACAGTCACTGTAAGTCCCTCTACTTGTCCATAATATTTAAACTCACGTGATTACCAGGCAAACAAAGATTTTTAAAATTCAAGCAATCCTTATTCACAATCTTCTGTGTTTGAGTGCATAGCTAGAGAGTTAATACTTTGGAAAATATCACTTTTCAAGGAAGGTGGGTTTTAGTAAATTTTTTTTAAATAGGAGGGATTAATAATACACTAATCTCCTTAGTAACTGAAGCTAATTTATGAGAACTATAAACTTTAATCTATTTCCAACTTTAAAAGCAGAGAACATAAGTCAACCAGAAAAGTATTTATGGCTAGCTACCAAAATTAAAATTGATTCTTTTTTGGACAGAAGTAACAGAAACCTTGGACTGGGGAGAAGACATAGGATCTAGTCCCTGTTCTGCAACCAAGATCCTATGTAGCTCTATGCAAGTCCTCTTGACTCTCAAATCTTGGTTAGCTCCTCTACATTATTAAAATGTTGGATCAGTTATGTGTCTCTAAAGCTCTTCACAGCCCAAAAGCAATTTATGCTCAAACATTAATGCAAGTTTGTTCAATAATTTCATTTTAACATATAAAAGCATAATTTATAAAGACATTTACATCTTAGCCTATGTCCATGACAATGGATGTCAGGTGACTCAATGAAAAAGGGCAGCATGATTTATCTTATAGTTTATTCAGTGTTTAGGGATTTGATATCTTCACTTGGCTGGTAGTGAAAATGTTGAAATGGATTACTGTCTTCTAATAAAAATAATTTGTATCACGTTTGGCTAGAAATCTGTGTAGAGTCCAAACAACAGATGAATATATAAGATTCGGCAGCTTTGCCTCCTCCCTTCCTCCTAAGAGTCCCCTTCCCCCCTTTCGTATCTCTCTCCAACATCATTAATCAAAACCAAGGCTTAACTATAAATAGGCACTGGAATTGATTTAACTAACTTTAACATGGAGGGAAAAGGCTGGGGTAGGTTCCAACTTGGCTGCATTTCACTTCATTCCTGAAGACTTTCCAGCAAGGTCCTCCTGCTACCCTCTTCTCCCTCACAGTCTTCACTATCCTCCAGAATTTTAACTACAGGCAGCACTTTCCTTTCTTCTGACTTTGTAGGACAATCATTTCATTGTCTTAATTTACCACACATTTTGCCTGTGCTCAGTACCAAACAGATGATACACAAAGTCATAGAGATGTCAGTAGAAGTAATTTAAAAATAGAGGTTTTCATTAGACTAATCAATATTCCAAATATAGAATTTGGCTAAAAATAAAACAGGTTCATGGAGACTTTCTTAAATACAAAAAAAAGAAAGAAACAAAAATCATACTCAAGCCGAGGCAGGAAGGTAAGAATGCGTCTAAAGAAGTTGAACTATCAAGAAGTGCAATGAAAAAATGTAAACTTTTTAAAAGAAAACTTTTCTTTCTGACTTCTGGTTAAGGAATAATTGTACATTCAAGCTCTATGGTGTTCCCACAGCTCCAAATATGTAGTTTTGATAAGTGAAATATAACAAAAGAATACCAGAAAGGTAATACCAGAATATGAATTAAGATACATCCTCAAGGACCAGTAGTAGGGTGGTTGAAGCCACAGTTCACTGGGTGCTGAGCCCCAAATCAGGCAGCGAGACTTAGAAATGTCTTTCTAGTGGGGATTTAAAGTTCTCCACTTACTATGAAATATTGAACATAGGCCCTAGGCTTAAATCTGGACCTGATTTGACACCCTCTGCTTATTAAAGGAAGCTAAAATCCGACATTGCCAATTGATTCAAGGGTTTATCAGGGGAGTTTGACTTTATTCTCTAGGGACAGTAGGCAATGTCCAGAAACATTTTTGATTGACAAACTGAAGAGAAGGTGGTGCTACTGGCATTTAGGGGATAGAGGTCTAGGATGTTACTAATCATTCTACAGAATACAAGACAGTTCCTCACAACAGAGAAAAATGTGACCCAAAATGTCAATAGTGCCCCATTGAGAAACTCCGGATTATATGAAGCTTAAGACCTACAGAGATAGGAGCCATTAGCACAGCCTGTGTCCAGACAAAGCTCTAAGCCAAGGTGTTACTGACTTAGAGACTGGATCTGCTATTATTTCTAATATTACTACAGGTCAGGAGCTTCAAAACATCACATAAGATGTGATTTTGTTTTTGGTACCCAGGTGGACATCTATTGAAAAATATCAGCCACAAAGATATGCCCATAAACAGAGATAGAGAACAAGAGCGAAAGCAAACCCAAGATGGAGAGCGAGAGCGAGAGCGAGAGAATAAAAGTGCAAGAATAAGAGACAGCTAGAAAACAAAAGGATCCTCTCAAAATTAGCCTGTGAATCAAAAATGTGAAAAAATTTCACATTGAAAAAGACAGCCAATAGTATCAATATCCAGAATCTGAGTTTACTGTGGGAAAATTAATTTTATAAAATAACTTGACAAAGACTTTAAAGCAAGTATGTCTAAAATATTCAGGAAGATAAAAGATGAAATCACATCTACTATAATCGAACAAATTATGACACAAAATCAGGCAGAGAGGGAACAAGAACAGTGAATAAAAAATAAATACATTAATATTTTTAAAAATTATACTTTTTAAAATGAAAAAATCCAAGGGACATGATAACCTTTAGATTTGAAGCAGCTGAAAAGTGATTTGGGGAGTTAGATTTTGGTACCAAGATATTTACCCAGAAGCCAGCAAAGAGAGAAAAAGTAATCAAAACTTTTGAAAGAACATTTAAGAATCGGGACAGACAGTTTGAGATTCTTTAAATTAAAAGTCTTATTTGAGATTTAGAATCTGTTATTAGAATTTTCTTAATGAAGAGCCATATGTGAACTTAAATATCCAAGAGTTTTCCAGAATCAGAGAAAAATGAGAATCCTCAGTTGAAAGTGCCCTATGAGCATTCAGCAAGATAAATACAAATAAATCCCACACCTAGACACATTTTAGTAAAACCTCAAAATACCAATATTAAAATCCAGCAGAAACAAAAAAGATAGCTTAACATAAAAAGATGTTACTATCAGACTCAGAAGATTTCTGATCAGCAACAAAAGATGGTAGAAGTAATGCCTTAAAAGTGATGAGGATAAACATCTGTCAATATAGAATTTTATTCCCAGATAAATTACCATGCAATATTAGGGGGAGAAAATAATGGCATTATAAAACATAAAACATTAAAAGTATTTAACACCCACAGGAACTCACTAAATTAACTATTTTAAAATGTATTGTGTTCCTCGTCAATTAAAAAGTGACATTGCTGTGGTGGTGACGTTGCACCACTTTCATAAATGCCAGATGCCTTTGAGCTTGGTGCCCTAAATTTTTTTTTTTTACCTTGCACTCTCTACTTTAATATAATGCTTTTAATTTCATAATCAGGAGAAAATTATATATTCAAGTAAGTAAATAAAAAAAATGTTGGTAAGGACAAGCATTTAGAAACCTTATTAGGAATATTAAATGACCAAATAAATCAACTATATACAAAAACAATGTACCAAAGTAACAGGAAGACTCTTCAAAGAAATAGCTACCAAACATGGAGGGAAATAAAGGTAGGTGGGTAAAGCATATAGAATGATCAAAAAATGAAAATGAGGAGAACTGTCAAATCCTGGACCCTGCTGTGACCACTTTTGCTTAATCTGCAAAACAAGGGCTAAAGGGAAATTGATATCCTTCATCCATGATCAAAGGTGTTGGTTAATCTAAAAGATTATTAAGGTATTTTTAGCTGCACTATTTAGCATAAATTATCTAGCAGTCACAAGCATAAAATATTAGCCTTGCAATATGTACTGTATATGGATTAGACTTTTAGTTGCCCACCAAAACCATTTTACATTTCCTCCACGGGTCTATGTTAAGTTTTTTATAGCAGTTATTCAAGACAATGGAACCAAAATGTAGCATTTATCAACAGCTCAGGAAAATCTTAATATCTATTAGCCAGAAAAATTTATTCTATGTTGCCTTTAGCATTTGCTGACAAAATTGCAAAAGAAAAGATCTGGAACAAGACAAGGATGCCCACTTTCACCACTTTTATCCAACATCATAGTGGAAGTCCTAACCAGGGCAATTAAACAAGAGAAAGAAATACAAATTGGAAAGGACAACGTCAAACTGTCCTTGTTTGCAGACAATATGATCTTATATTTACAAAAACCTAAAGCTCCACCAAAAAATGGTTAAATCTGATAAACAAATTCAGTACAATTTCAGGATACAAAATCGCATACAAAAATCAGTAGCATTTCTACATGCCAACAACTAACAAACTGAAAACGAAATCAAGAAAAAGTCCCATTACAATAGCTACAAAAATTAAAATACTTAGGAATAAATTTAACCAAAGAACTGCAAGATCTTTACAATGAAAACTATAAAACACTGATGTAAGAAATAAGAGAACACACACAAAAATGAGAAGATATTCCACGGTCATGAATTGGAAGAATTAATACTGTTAAAATGTACAGACTACCCAAAGCAATCTACAGACTCAATGCCAATCCTTATTAAAATACCAATGACATTCTTCACAGAAAAAAACCCCTAAAATTTGTATAGAGCCACAAAAGATCAAGAATAGCCAAAGCAACCCTGAGGAAAAAGAACAAAGCTGGAAGCATCACATTACCTGACTTTAAACTATACAACAAAGCTATAGTAACCCAGTGTGGTACTGGCATAAAAACAGACACATAGACCAATACAACAGAATAGAAAAGCCAGAAATAAATCCATGCCTTTACAGCCAACTCATTTTCAACAAAAGTGTCAAGAGCATACATTGGAGAAAGGGCAGTCTCTTCAATAAATGGTACTGAGAAAACTGGATCCATAAACAGAAGAAAGAAACTGGACTCCATCTTTCACAATACTAAAAATCAACTCAAAATGTATTGAAGAACTTGGAAGGATGAGGCGGAAGGATCACCGGAGTCCAGCAAGTTGAGGCTGCAGTGGCCCAGAGTGGCCACTGCACTCCAGTCTGGGCGACAGAGTGAGACTCCAACTCAAAAAAAAAAAAAAAAGTATTGTTGAAGACTTAAATTTAAAACCTGCAACTATGAATCTACTAGAAGAAAACTAGGAAAATGCTACAGGACATTGGGCAGAGATTTCTTAATTAAGATCTCAAAAGCACAGACAAGCAGAATTTTAAAAATTGACAAATGGGATTATATCAAACTGAAAAACTTCTGCACAGAATGGAAATAATCAACAAAGTGAAGAAACAATCCCCAGAATGGGAGAAAATATCTGCAAGCTATTCATCCAACAAGGGGTTAATTACTAGACTATATAAGGAACTCAATTCTATAGTAAAATAATGATGATAATAATAATAATCTGGTTTAAAAGTAGGCAAAAGATTGAATAGGTATTTCTCAAAAGAAGACATACAAATGGCTAACAGGTATATAAAAAATGCTCAACATCACTAATGAGGAAAATGTAAATCAAAACCACAATGAAATATCATCTCACCCTGGTTAAAAAGGCTATTATCATAACAAATGCTGGCAGGGATGCAAAGAAAGGGAAATGCTAGTACAATCTTGATGGGAATGTAAATTAGTACAGCCACTACAGGAATCAATATGGAGATTTCTCAAAAACTAAAACTAACACTACTGTATGATCCAATAATCTCACTGATGGGTATATACCCAAAGGAAAGAGTATTAGTATGTTAAAGCAGTATCTGAATCCTCAGGTTTTTTGCAGCACTATTCACAATAGCCAAGACATGGAATCAATCTAAGTGTCCTTCAATGGATGCATAAAGAAAGAAAATGTGGTGTATATATACAGTGGAATACTATTCAGCCATAAAAAAGACTAAAATCCTGTCATTTTCAGCAATATGGATGGAACTAGAGGGCATTATGTTACATAAAATAAGCCAGATACAGAAAGGCAAATATCACATGTTTTCACCCATATATAGGAGCAAAAAAAAAAAAAAAGAGCACCTTATGGAAACAGAGAGTGGAATGAATGTTACCAGTGACTGGAAATGGTAGTGGGGAGAAGGAATGAAGAAGAGTTTGTTATTGAGTACAAAAATATAGTTAGAAGGAATGAAGAAGAGTTTGTTTTTGAGTACAAAAATACAATTAGAAGGAAAAATATCTAGTGTTTGATAGCACAATAGAGCAACTATAATGAACAACAATTCATTGTATATTTCAAAATAGACAAAAGAGAAAATTTGGGGTGTTTTCAAGACAAATAAATGATAAACGTTTGAGGTGATGGATATCTCAACTATTCAGAATTAATCATTACACATAGTATGCTTGTATCCAAATATCACATTTATCCCCAAAATATGTACAACTGTGATGTATACATAACAATTAAAAAATTGCAAGTCATTGAACTATGAACTAAATAATTCCTAATAAATTCTGAAGTTTTGTACTAAGTATATGCCAAATCTTTGCACAATGACTAGCCAAATATTTGAACATGATCAACTATATATTCTCAACACATTTCCATTAATACATAAAATAAAGGTCCATTAAAAAGAATAAGAGAAAAGCAGAAATTAATGAAATAGAAAACAAGGTGTAATACAAGATATGCAAAACCAAAGTTAATTTTTTTACTAACAAATAAAATAATGAAATGACAGCCTTTAAGTAAAATATGCTGAGAGTAAATATACATATACACAGTATTAATAATACAAAAATACAAATATAGTAAAGATTTCTAATCATAAAAGAATAATATGAATGTAATACAATACTTTTTTAAAATGGATACAATGGATAATTTTCAAGAAACATGCAAATTATGAAAACTGCTTAGAAGAAACATAAAACCAGAACAAATAAACATCAAAGAAATATAATTGTCAATCTGAAGTCTGCCCTTGAAAATGATAACCAGACCCAGATGGTTTTACTATTTGTACAAACTAGTTCAGATAATGTAAAAAAGAGTATTGTCTTTGAGACAAACTATTTCAGATAATGAAAAAAACTCACCAATCACCAAATTCACTGAAAAAAAATCTAGAATGTTCTTTGTACCAATTTGATAAGTATTGTATGAAAAGTTAAAATCGGAGTCTTACCTGGCAATGAACATAGATGCTAAAGTCTGAGAGAAAATATAGCAGATTTTAAAAA
Source organism: Carlito syrichta (assembly GCF_000164805.1). NCBI lineage: Eukaryota > Metazoa > Chordata > Mammalia > Primates > Tarsiidae > Carlito > Carlito syrichta. The sequence continues at coordinate 437,131 of NW_007055603.1, read as the reverse complement.
TTCATCAAGTAGTATACATCAAGAATGCAAGTATGGTTCAAAAGAAAAGAAAATTTTAAAATATAGCATACCACATTAGTAAATTACAAATGAAAAACCATATCTGCACCTTATTGCATTCATGAAAAAAAATTCCCTAAAATTTGTTATTCATTATTTTTAAACCTCTTGGCAGACAAAATTTAAAGAACCCCCAATATTTAACTTGATAAACATTTAAAAACTTAAGTCAAGATGTTAGATCATCACTTTCACTACAAACTTTTCTGAGATCACAATCAATATAAACAATATAAAACAGAAACACAGAGTTAAAAGGTATAAAAATTAGAAACAGTCCCAGATAGATCATTGAGGCAAAAAATCAACAAGGAGATCCAGAACCTAAACTTGACACTCAACCAAATGGACTTAATAGATACCTACACAGCCTGTAATCCCATGCCTTTGGGAGGCTGAGGTGAGTGGATTGCCTGAACCCGCGGGTTCGAGACCCGCCTGGACAGCGAGACCTCATCTCTACAATAAATCAAAAAATCAGCCGGGTGTGGTAGCGCATGCCTGTAATTCCAGCTACTTGGAAGGCTGAGGTGGAAGGATCGCCGGAGCCCAGCAGGTCGAGGCTGCGGTGGCCGGGAGCAGCCACTGCACTCCAGTCTGGGTAACCGAGTGAGACTCCAACTCAAAAAAAAAAAAAAATAGATACCTACAGATTATTCCACCCAACAACCACAGAATATACATTCTACTCATCACCATATGGAATGTACTTCAAGATCGATCACATCCTTGGCCATAAATCAAGCATAAACAAATTCCATAAGGTTGAAATCTCGCCATGCACATTCTCAGACCACAGTGGAATAAAAATAAATATCAGCACTAACAAAATTTCCCCCAAACCTGCAAAGACATGAACACTAAACAGCATGATGCTGAACAACTACTGGGTCAATAATGAAATCAAAGCAGAAATTAAAAGATTTCTGGAAACAAATGAAAATGAATGAACATCTTACCAATACCTCTGGGATGCCATGAAAGCAGTTCTCAGAGGGGAATTTATGTCTCTACAAGGACACATCAAGAAAATAGAAAGATCACAAGTTGAGAGCCTAACAAATCACCTAAGGGAGCTGGAAAGAGAATACCACCAAAACCCCAACTTTAGCAGAAGAATCCAAGTCACAAAAATAAGAGCCCAAATATGGGACATAGAAGACAAAACTATCATAGAAAACATCAACAAAACAAAAAGCTAATTCTTTGAAAGAGTTAACAAGATTGATGAAGCCCTAGCCAGAATGACCAAGAAAAAGAGAGAAAAAGCCGAAATAAACGCAATCAGAAATACAAAAGATAAAATCACAACTGACCCCAAAGAATACAAAAGATTATCAGAGATTACTATGTACACCTATATGGAAACAAACTTGATAAGCTAGTGAAATGGAGCACTTTCTGATATCACACAACTTCCCCAGGTTGAAACAAGAAGACATTGAGACACTAAATAGACAAATAACAACCCAGGAAACTGACTCTGTCATACAAAAACTACCTACAAAAAAAAACCCTGTACCAGATGACTTTCCAGCAGAATTCTACAAAATGTACAAGGAGGAGCTGATAAAAATCCTACTGAAAGTATTCCAGGCAATTGAGAAAGATGGAATTCTCCCCAAATCATTTTACGAAGCTAACATCACATTGATACCCAAAGCAGGTAAAAGATCCAACAAAAAAGAGAATGACAGGCCAATATCCCTTATGAACATAGATGCAAAAATCCTCATCAAGATTCTAGCAAATCAGATCGACAAACATATCTCAAAAATCACCCACCATGACCACGTAGGCTTCATCCCTAGATGCAGGGCTGGTTCAACATTTGAAAGACCATAAATGCAATTAAATACATCAACATATGTAAAAACAAGATCCACATGATTATATGCAGAAAAAGCTTTTGATAAAATCTAGAATTCCTTCTTGATAAAAACCCTCAAACACCTAGGTATAGAAGGGAAATACCTCAAAATAGTAAGTGCCATCTATGATAAACCCATAGCTAACATACTGCTAAATGGACAGAAACCAGAAACATTTCCCCTGAAAACTGGAACAAGACAAGGCTGCCCATTCTCACCCCTCTTGTTCAACATTGTGTTGCAAGTCCTAGCTAGGGCAATTAGACAAGAGAAGGAATTCAGGGGGTATCCAAATAGGAAAAGAGGAAGTCAAGTTATCCCTCTTTGCTGATGATATGATCCTATACCTTGAAAATCCAAGAGAATCTGTCAAAAACCTCTTTGCACTGATAGAGGACTTTGGCAAAGTCTCATGGTACAAAATAAATGTGAAAAAGACAGTTGTATTCCTATACATCAGCAACAAACAGACAGACATAAATTAAAAACACAAACTCATTCACAATAGCCACAAGAAAAATGAAAAACCTTGGTATCTTCCTAACCAGAGAAGTGAAAGACCTTTACAATGAGAACTACAAAACACTGCTCAAAGAAGTCCAAGAAGACACAAACAAATGGAAAAATATTCCATGCTCATGGATAGGAAGAATCAACATTGTTAAAATGTCCATCCTACCAAAGGCAATCTACAGATTAAACGCAATACCCATTAAGTTACCAACATCATTCTTCTCATACATGGAAATAACAATAGAGAAATTCATATGGAGACATAAACAACCATGAATAGCAGAAACAATCCTAAGCAAAAGAAACAAAGCAGGAGGTATCACACGTCCGGACTTCGAACTTTACTATAAGGCTACAGTAATCAAAACAGCCTGGTATTGGTATAAGAACAGGCATATAGATCAATGGAACAGGATAGAGATTCTGGAAGCAAAGCCTCAATTTCTCAAAAACTCATCTTTGACAAATCCTCCAACAACAACCACTGGGGAGAGGAGAACCTATTCAGTAAATGGTGCCAGGAAAACTGGCTGATCACATGCAGAAGATTGAAACAGGACCCCTACCTATCACCATACACAAAAATGGATCCATCTAAATGGATCAAAGACCTAAACGTAAAACCTCAAACTATAAGAATCTTTGAAACGCAGGAGACACCCTTATGGAAATTGGAACTGGCAACCAATTCCTGATAAGAACCCTAAATGCCCATACCTTAAGAAATAAGATAGACAAGTGGGACCTCATCAAACTAACGAGCTTCTGTAAAGCAAAGGAAACCATCAAGAAAGCAGAGAGACAGCCCACAGAATGGGAAAAAATATTTGCCAACTGTATATCTGACAAAGACCTAACATCTAGGATCTACAAGGAACTCAAATGCACCGAAAGGAAAAAAACAGCCCCATTAAAAAGTGGGCAAAAGACATGAATAGACACTTCTCAAAAGAAGCTGTATGGGCAGCCGAGACATGAAAAAGTTCTCAGCCTCACTCATCATCAGAAAAATGCACATCAAAACTACACTGAGATACCACCTAACCCCAGTAAGAATGGCCATCATTAATAAAACAAACAACAGCAGATGCTGGCAAGGATGCAGGGGAAAAGGAATACTTCTACACTGCTGGTGAGAATGCAAACTAGTACAACTTCTTTGGAAGACAGTGTGGTGATTTCTGAAAGAACTGGAAAGTGACCTTCCATATGACCCAGCAATTCCCCTATTGGGAATATACCCGGAGGAACTCAAATCATTCTACAAAAAAGATACCTGCACACGTATGTTTGTTGCAGCTCTACTCACAATAGTAAAAACGTGGAACCAACCAAGATGCCCATCTAAACTGGATTGGATAAAAAAGTGTGGTACACCGGGCTCGGTGGCTCAGCCTGTAATCCCGTGCTTTGGGAGGCTGAGATGAGTGGATTGCCTGAGCCCGCGGGTTCGAGACCCGCCTGGGCAACTTGGCGAGACCTCATCTCTACAATAAATCAAAAAATTAGCCGGGCATGGTAGCGCGCGCCTGTAGGTTCAGCTACTTGGAAGGCTGAGGCGGAAGGATCACCGGAGTCCAGCAGGTCAAGGCTGAGGTGGCTGGGAGGGGCCCCTGCACTCCAGTCTGGGCGACAGAGTGAGACTCCAACTCAAAAAAAAAAAAAGTGTGGTACATATACACAATGGAAAATTATGCAGTCATAAAGAAGGACAGACATATGGACTTGCAGCAACTTGGATGGATTTAGAGTTGACCATACTCAGTGATCTATCACAGAAACAAAGAACAGAGTACCATATGTTCTCACTCATAAGCAGATTTTGAACAATTATAATACTATAAGAAAGGGATCGGGAGTAGTGGGAAACTGCCAGGGGAGGGGGTGGGATTGGCAGTTGAGGGAAACTGCTAGGGAAGGGAGGGACACACCTCATCAACAAGGGTAACTGCACAATCAACGTTTGTATACCTAATCCTGAATTGTACCCCACATCTTTATAATAATTTTTAAAACCTAGAAAGGGAGAAAATAGCCTATATTAGTAAATATATGGTATTCCATAGAAAATCTGAATAATTTATAGAAAAACTATTATTATTATTATTATTAATATTATTAGAGTGGGAGTCACTCTTTCACTCAGGCTGGAGTGCAGTGGCACCATCACAGCTAACTGCAGCCTCAAACTCCTGGGCTCAGGCCATCCTTCTGTCTCAGCCTCCTGAGTAGCCAGGACTACAGGTATGAGCCACTGTGCTTGGTTAATTTTGTTTGTTCTGTTGTATAGAGACAAGTTCTTGCTATATTGCCCAGGCTGGTCTCAAACTCCTGGCTTCAAGAGATCCTCCTGCTTTGACTTCCCAAAGTGCTGAGATTACAGTCGTGAGCCACAGGGCCTAGCCTAGAAAAACTATTATAAGTAAGAGATTTCAGCAAGGTTTGCTTCAAGATCAATACACAATCAATAGCCTTACCATATAGCAATAACTACAAATTAGAAAGAAAACACACCAGAACAAAAAAAATCAATAACTTGATGATTCCTAGAAATACATGTAACAAACTAGTACAGGATATGTTGAGAAATTTTACAATATTAGCAATAGCACAAAACACAAAACATTACTTTAGTAAATGGAAAGGTATACTGTTTCATGATATAAAGACTCAATATCACTTATAAGTTAATTTTCCTAAGTTAACACTTAAATGCAAAGCTATTCCAAACAAAATTCCAACATGATTGCTCAGGAACTTGATAAACATATCATAACATTTATATGAAAGAGGAATTGTCAAAGAATAGCCAAAAAAAATTTTGAAGAATACTCTGTTCATCGATAGTAAATGAGATCAAAGAACTCATAAAATGGAATGCTATATAACAGTTAATACAGATAATTAGAACTAAGCTGAGCAAAGAAAACAAGTTGACAAATGATACCTATCAAATAACACCACTTATAGAAATTTTTTAAAACATGCAAAAATCCTGTTTAGTCCTGAACACCTGATATACAGGTCACAATATATTGCCTTTATTATTATGCTTCTCCCAGTTGTAATTTGTAATAACACTGTAGTAGTGGCAATGTAATTAGGTCAAAGTGATTAGAAACACACACCTAGCTTCAAGTCTTGGCTCTGCCCTTACTGGTTGTGTTTCTTTGAGCATATTATCTAATCTCTGGGTCTCAGTTTCCTCATCTGTAAAAGGGAGGATTAGTATTACTTATATAAGGTTAATGAAAGGACCAAGTGCAAATACTAATCTAATTCACTTAGTACCTGACTTGATAAGTAACAATTTCTCATTAAATTATGTTTGTTATTGTTACTGGAGACGTCATTTCCCCTAGGGTGTTCAGAGGTTGACATTTGCAAACTTCAGGTAGCATGCATTACTCAGAATAAAGCTACTGTTTCCACAAAATTCATATTCTAATGGTTAGTTTTCCAGTCAACTCACTGCTTTTTGGATCCACAGATAAACTTTCACTAGCAATGTAATATGAAAGTGTACCGCATGTCACTGTAAACTTGAGAAAAAGTGAAACAAAGATGAAGCATTTTATTTGCAATACATCAATTCACTACCCAATTGTTTATTAGACCACAGCTTTAAAAGGGGTTGACTTGTGTAGTATTCGAAATTTTAGATGAAAACAAGATGTACTAAGTGGATCTGACTGTCATCTAAAGTGTTTGACATAGGAAAAAATATTTACAATTGTGCTGTCATAGCTAAGCTTCTGAAATAGAAATCACAAAATGATTTCACAGGCAACTATTTGAAAACTACGGAGAAAATTGTTATTGCTGTTACATTTGAAAAGCAACCGCTTCCCCAACATCATCTTCTGATTTGGTAAAGATGTAAGTCTGTAAAAAGGGAATTGCATTATTATCTACCTTTGAGGATTTAAAGAATTTTTTATTGAAAGCCTACTAGTTTCTTTTTACAAAAGCGTCCTTTTAAAATAGCTAAATTCTTTGGATATTTTACATCTGCAAATGGCGGCAAGACTATATTCCTTTCTGTGATACTATACAGCAAGTTGGGTCATCAGAGCATTTTAAAGAAATTCTAACCATATGCGATTTTAGGTACTGCTGTGAACTAGAACGACAACCATTTTCTCCAGAGCTCTCTAGTAATTGTCATGAAAAGTCTGCTACATCAAACAAGTGGGCAATGAACGGATCAATTGCTCTTCCCTGGAATGGAGTCTTTTCCACAAAATAGATATAAGACTGGTTTTGCAAAACTGGAATTGTTTTCTCCCCATTTAAATATTTCAGGTGAGTATAAATACAGTGAGTATAAATATTTCCTGTTTTGCTTTTAGCAGAAATAATTACGTGTACTAATCATACTAAGGCTTATTTTGGTCATCCCATGGCTGATTTTGGTCATCTGCTTACAATAAGCATTGAATTATTATCATTGTCATATGATCATCAGGATGCTAGATTGTGTGTGTGTGTGTGTGTGTGTGTGTTCACCCATGAGTTGGAGTGCAAGTCTTGCAGGTCTTCTATCTTTATATGTCTATAAAAAATTACTTACTTCATCCCAAGGGAGAACTAAGAAAGGACTTTCCTACTTTCCTCCATCTCCACCTCCTTCTTCTGCCATTACTTTTAGTGGCTTTGACATCAGAGCATCCTATAACCTGAGGTTCAGAAAACTCTGTATTTATTTCAATGCTGCCATTCATGAGTGTGATCACCTCACCTTAGATATTTGCCGTCATTTGCAAGTGCTTGACCTACAAATGTTCTCTGACTACATACTTCTATTATTCAATTTAACATATGTCTTTAATCCTTCGAAACCCACTCTTTGTGGTCATTTTTGACTCACTCATTCATTCACTCATTCAACAAATAATTATAGTTATAGCTCATGCCAAGTACTATACTTGGAACAGGGAGTAAAATGATAAAAAAGACCAACATGATCCCTGACCTAATAATGCATTTATGAATATGATATGTATTTATATATATGTATATTCTCAATAGACATTGACTCCTTAATAGAATTTGCTACAAGTCATGCCTAACTCCCTAAGGCAGAGTTCCATTACTAAAGCACATACTCCCAGGAATTGCACGGCAAAGTCATTTCTTCTGCACCCAGGAATAAGTGGCTCCCCAAAGTATCTAGTGGCTGCAGAATGGCTGGACTGAGGCTCGCTTTCGCACACCCTTAAGTGTTCCCTGCCAAACCTGACCTCATGTTTCAACCACAAACACACAGCTAATAATAGCTTCTGCTCTTAACTTACAAAATGCAATCCTTAAAGGCAATTTTTGAGAACAAGCCAGACATCTGAAAGAAAAATTTACAAAGCCTAACCAGTAACTACTACCAAAACAAAACTACCCAGCAGTCACACAACACTTCCAAATTTCACCAGCAAAGTCTTTTGAAAAGAATCGGAGGTTCCCCCAGCTAGTGTGTGTGTCTGTTTACCCTAGAGGTCAAGTCTATTAATTACCCTCTGCCAGCTTCTGCTCTCATAAAGTGACAAGTAATAGGTGGAAAGCTTTCGGGATAGGATCAAGAAAAATGTATGACCAAATATATATAGTTGTTAGTAGAATTTGGCATGTGTTTAGTTGCTCTGGGGGAAATATTTATGTAAAGTGTTACTACAATTAGTTAAAAAGAAAAGATGCGGTCTTGTGTATTTTTCATTCCTCAGTTACAAAATCTAATTATAGCATCTTCATTCTACTATTTTGACTACTTGCAAAAGCAAAACATCCAAGAAGTACAAGTCAAATGGCTTCCAAAAGGGTAGACAGTGAAACATGTAAACATCAAACCCCATATGTGATGGAGATGACTGGGTCCTATAAATCTGTGAGCAAATAAAATCCACCTTCAGTGAGTCTCTGGCAGGTGAAAAAGGACTATAACTTCTATCAGGGCAGGGACTATGTCTCTTCTGTTCATAACTGTATGCTTACTGCCTAGTGCAGTTGGCAAGACGGCTGGCATATACTAAGTGCTCAATAAACATCATTTTAATTAATGGTAAATGAGAGGATAGTTGGAAGGATGAATGGATAAATAGACGGAAAGGTAGATGAATGATAGATATTGTTCTCTGGGTGGGTAGAAAAAGAGTTAGGGCAAAAAATGATGAATGATTTTGGAAAATATTTCTGACTCGTGTTAATAATATCCTTCCTTTGACTAGCAATAAGACAAAGTACTCTGAGCAAAGCTTTGAAGCTAGATAAATGAAAGTGTGGATCCTGGAGTGACCTTTGATTAGCTATGCAAATAGTGTCCCCTTTTTTGGCCCATTTCCACATCACTGAAGTTGAAAAATAAAATTTCTTTGTAGTGCTGTTGAGAAGACGGAATGTAATAACAATGAAAGGGGCCACTGAACTGCCTGGCACTGCGTTTGCTGTGAAACGCTAGAATGAGATGAATTGAAGAGAGTTAATGATTGTGTCTGTGCTAAAGGACATGTCACTCATGTCAGTGGGACATAGGTAATAGTTCAGATAACTCAGACCTCTAGAAATCTAAAATCACCTCAAATATGTACAGATTTAAAAATCTGTCCTATGTCTATGTTGTAGTAGTATGTGTTTAAGTAAATTGCTCATTAAGATAAACTGTAATCAACTCTTCGGAGAAAGATAAAATGGACTTTATTTTCATAGTGTCTCCATGACATGATTCCCCAAGTTATATGCGTTCTAATGCTGTTTTAGAAGGTCACAGAGTGTGGGCAAATGGAGGCACAACAGTCTAGAGCAGGGGTAGCAAACATTTTTGTTAAAGAATCACATAATAACTATTTTGGACTTTTAAAGCAATACAGTCTCTGCCACCATTACTCTGCTTTGGTGTTACAGTGCCAAAGCAGTCTTAGACAAAATATAAATAAGAGGGTGTGGCTGTGTTGCAATAAAACTTCATTTGGACCCTGAAATTTGAATTTCATGTAATTTTCATATCATAAAATTGTCTTCTTTTAATTTTTTAAAAACCATTAAAATGTAAAAGCTACTATTAGCTCATAAGACACACAAAAATGCATAGAAGCCTGGATTGGGCCCATGGGTCACATGGCCAATCCCTGGTCTACAGCAAACAGTTTTGTTTTGTTTTTTTTTGTTTAAAAAAATATTTGGCTAAAGTGCTTTAATGGTTCAGGAGTATTTGCCGTAAATATGATGAGGATGTCCTCCTAATTATTTGATGGTTAGACTTAAGAAATATAATATTCAATATTTTACCTAGAAATGAAGAATTGTTATCAAATGACTCTGTTAGTGAAGTTTGGGAATACTTCAAACATGCAGGTATTGCTACTAGACACAGATTAGCTAATACCTATGTTTTCTAGAAAAGATATTAGATGAAGAAAACAAAAGTAAAAGAAAACCATCTTCTTCTGGTTTCCGCTTAATCAATTGTTGAAGTGTGTTTTAGAGTGATGACAATTGGAAAGGCGTATTTCATTTCCTAATAATACATAATGATTTGCCATCCTGCTGCTGGAAAGCCTTTGGGATTACTATTTCTGTGACTTTATTAAAACTTGCCGTCGGGGGTAGCAAATTGAAATGTCCTAGCTTAACTATTACCATTTGCAAAGCCCCAGTTTGATCTGAACATTAACTCTCTAAATTAGAGACTTGGAATTATTTGTTCTCTTCTTAATTTTCACTTAGAAAATTGCATTTTTAATTGACTTAAGTCTAACTCCCACAGATTCTGCATAAATGGTCACAGTGTAAAGAACTTAATATAATTTCTACTTCTGCCTGGTACATTAAGTCTCAGCAGGAACTGAGCAAATTAGAACTGCCAAATTGGAAACTTCCAGTTTTCACAAACACATGTATTGAAGTGGATGCATTGCCATATGAGGTTTAAAGCGTGCTATAGTAAGCATTGCTAGTGCCCACCAGATCCCCTAAGATTGCTTTTACCAGCTCTGTGTAACTTTTATGGGTTTTGCTGCTGGTGGCTGGCACCTGTCCCCTTAGATACTGAAGCCAGTTCACTCAAATTAGAAGTGCCTGGGGCAGTTAGCCATTGACTAGTGTTGGAATACAAAAGCCCAGAGCCTTTGCCTCATGGTGGAACAAGGTCTGAGGTATAATTGACCCTCCTGAGCACCCAGAGGGATCTGGCTGAGTGTGGGACTTCCCTAAAATTGTACCCTTGCTTGGCTTCTTCCCCTTCCTACCCCACTCCTGTTCTGACTTCTTCCTGAAGCTCTTCACCAATAAATCATAAGCACTCAAACCCTTGGCTGTGAGTCTGCTTCTAGAACCCAATCTAAGACATATGGAATTATCTAAACATTGCTAGTTAAAGCTCTGGCTACCTGGAAAAGCATGCTGATTTTTGTTTTATTTTTTCCCCTTATAATATTGGCAGTGTGTCAATATACCCTACCTGTCCCAATGCCATAAATGTCTTTGCAGAAACAGTTATAAGCTTGCCTGTTAGTAGGATCCTTTTAAACTTGCCTTCTGTTGCTCTCCATCTTTCCCTATCACTTCTCCACAACTTCTTCACATGGGCTGAGCCACTGGGAGACCTCCTGTGACCATCCACAGTAGGTCATTCTTAGCATCACCCCACAGTATACAAATTTTCCCTATTCACTGACATTCTATCACCTACTCATATTCCATGGAGCAATTACCTGTTGGAGTTCACTCAGCCTGTATTTACTGAGCACCTGCTTTGTGTGCTTATTTTTCATAGGAAATGTGGAATTGGAAGGCAGTGACAGAGCAGAATTTGAGTTCTAAATCACAGTTATGGGCCAGCTGCACGACCTGGAACCACTCACTAAAGATGATGTACTGGGTTTCATTTTTCTGATCTATAATGAAGGAATAACAATGCTTCCTTTGGCATTTGGTGAACTAATGCAACTTTCTGTTTGAGATCAGGCTGGTTGTTTATTATATATTAGTCAAGAGCAAGCCTGTCTTCATCTCCCAGCTCTGCCATGTGCTAGCTGTGCTGTCCTCAGCAAGGCACTCTTTGTCTATTTTCAGTAAAATGGGTTTATAGCAATATCTAACTCACAGTTGTTTTGAAGGTCAAATAAGTTCATATTTGTAAAGCAAATAAGGAGCACTTGATAAATAGTTCACTTTTTCTCGTGTATATAATTACTTGTATAGCTAGTAGTTTAAGCTATATACTTAGTTAATTATTTTTATGTAAATGTTTAGTAAGCTTTAACCAACTAATAGTCATGTGAAAATATAATAAAAGAAATAAAAATTACAATAACAAAGAGATATTATTTCTCAAGTTGGCTAATTTTTTTTTGTAAACATTCAGTGTTGGCCAAGGTACAGTGAAATAATCAGAGGCATTTTAAGGGTCTAACCTTTCTGGAAAGTAATTTAGCAATATTCCTAAATCGTTAAAATTGTTTATACCCTTTGAATCATTCCTCATATAACAATGAATATTATTGGAATAATAAGTTGTATTGTCAAAGATGGATATATGAGAATGCTCACTGTAGCATTATAGTAGCCAGTAATGAGAAATAATCCAAATGTTCTGTGAAAGAAGAATAATTAAAAGTTGCCATATTTTTATTATATGATTATTTTCCACCAGAAAAAAATCACATATTCAATCATTTTTAATGATATAGATGATTTTTTATAATAATAGAATGCTAAGTTAAAAATTATATAAAACTATAAATTAGACTCCCTAATTGTAATAAAGTACTTCAAAACTTAGCAGCCTAAATGATATGCATTTGTTATCTCACAGGTTTTAGAGGTCAGGAACCTAGGTACAGCTTAATTGTATCCTCTGCTCAGGCTCTCACAAGACTATGATCAAGGTGTCACTGAGGCTGGAATCTCATCTGGAGACTCACCTGGGGAAAGATTCCCCTTCAAACTCACCCACAAAGCCATAGGCAGAAGTCAGTTTCCCAAGGGTTGTTGGACTGTGAGCTCCAATTCCTTGCTGGCTGTTGACCAGAAGCTGCTCTCAGTTCCTTGCCATGTGAACTTCTCCAACTTGACAGCTTGCTTCATCAAAACCAGCAGAGAAAGCCTGCTAGCAAGTCAAATTCACAATCTTTTGAACATACCTAATCATGGAAGTGACATTCTCTCAAAGTTGCTATATATAAGCAAGTTAATCACAGGGAGGGGATTACACAAGACTGAAATTACCAGAAGGCATGGATCATTGGTGGCCCTCTTGGAGACTGCCTACCACACTAATGAATACACATTTATGTACCTGTATAAATAATAATACTACTACTGCAAGGAAATATACCCAAATATTCCAAGTACTTAGCTCTAAAATAAAGGATTATAAGTGATTTTTAGTTTTGTCTCTACACTTTTTTTGTATTCTATAGGATTATTTTACAATGAGTGTATATTACTTTTATAATTAGAAAAATAACCATTTTATCTTTTAAACAAATACTTGGCAAAATTTAATTATAATTTTGCTCAGAATGCTACAATTAAAATATTCTCAAATGATCATTTCCACGATAAAGTACTCCTAGCAAAAGTCTGGTTGTTATTAAAGTGTCTAAATCCAAGTGGGCACTTTCAGACATCTGGTGACTAAATGGGTACTCAGGCCATGATTAACTATATTTGGCTTGACTCTTATCCCTTTCTACTGCATAGGATTATAAACCCAGAAGAAACATCTTTAAATAACCAGCTTTTTGGCACCAATGCCCATTCTTTTAGTCACAATCATAGAGATGAATGTTACTATGAAGGTAAGTCAATTATTCAACAAGAATTTACTCTCTCTTCACTTTGGACTCTGTGATGTCCTCAGTGCTTCTGAGATACAGAAGCATTAAACATATTCCTTGTGCTCAAGAAGATCATATTCTAATTGGCAAGAGAGAATAAATACATGTCAGATAACAGCAATAATTATTTCCTTGGGGTATATAAAACATTCTAATTTCTGACATGCTGGCATCATTAATACCTCCATAATTCAGATAAAAAATGACTGGAGTACTCCAAAGAGTCTTCATGGAGGAGACTTGATCTAGGCCTTCCAAAGTAGAGAGCACTTGAATACTCATAAAAGGGGGGAGAACAAGACATGCCAGGTGAGATTTGACAGGGACAATCTGAGTTTTGTCTGTAATTACATAATAGTGTAATTATTCACAGTGTCCCTTCTTACTTTCCAAAGTGTTACAATTTTGACAACAGATTACATGGACACCCTAAGTTGAGGGCATTCATGTTCACTAAATTGAGTCAATCTTCACCATAGATAATGATTCCTATCAGCAATAGAACATTTGTTCATTCTAATTATTTGTTCACTTATTCAACATGAATTTATCTTAAAAGCGTAATTTGTTTTAACTTTTTTTTTACTGTCAGTGCAGAGTAATAGCCAACTACAGACATGTACTGTAAATGTGGGCACTTTTTTTGCATAGTTTTTTGTTTGCTATTGTCTTCTGTACAGCTATCAGGATACTCCAACAGATAACAGAAAGGCTCCTAAAGCTTTGTGATAACAGGCATATCTAGAGTTTATTGAGTAAATAAACGTTCCCCAATGACTTGGAGGAAAGGGTTAGGTCGTTTTTCTACAGTTCTCCATGGCAGGTAATGAGATGAAGCTTCTTCCCCAGTTTTCTTCTAAGAAATAGAATGCAAAGCTCACAGAATTAAATGATTTGCTTGTCTAAAACCAGATGAGATTTTGAGAAGGGACTGTTGTTTCCATGATCATCAAATCAAACCTTAATTGGGTATCACCATTTTTCAGCATAATATGAAGCTGGAAGTGCTAAATTATAGGAAATAGCTGGCACCACATAAAAGCCACCATCTCTCAGAATTTTTGCCATCACACAAAAAGCACAACTTGTTACAGAGAGTTAACTGGCAACCATGGAATATGAAATCCAAATTTTGTTCAGGTCAAATTTAACAACCACTTCAGAAAACCAAATATGCTGGAGAAAATTTTAGGCCACAGTCAATTTGATAAATATATTTGTATAATTTCACTTTGTATAAAATGAAATTAAGAGCTCTATAATATCCAAGTTGAACTACCTTCTAATAAAAATGTTGTTTCTAGATAGTGCTTTATTTATAAACTTATAAGCTGTAAATGTAAGCAAAAAACTTGACCCAAAAGAGAAAAATAATGAGTTAGCAAACAGGTAATTTACAATTGCAAGATAAAGATTTTTTTTTTGAAGAAGAAGAGCCATTTTTAAGAAGATCCTTATTTCATAGCATTCATTACTTAGTACATCATGAATTTTATCACGGTGTGAATACTGGCAGCACACCTCAAACATAAGATAGTTGAAATGGCCAAGTTGATGTTTAGGGCAATTCCACTAAAATCTGGCAAAAGGCAACAATAATACTTGTTATAAAATTCTGCCATTTTCTAAGACTCCTCTGGGACTTCAAAATTAAGCTTTAACAATTGATAAACTTATTAAAAATTATGTTCTAAATTTTGCTTTCACTTTCATTCCATCTGCATTATTCCTCTAATAATGTAAAAACCATTAGCCTAATTATTTGAGCTCCTATTCAAGCCTATTGCACTAATAGAAAACAAAAATAAAACTAGCTTGAACTCTATTGTGGCTGTGTGAAAAGCTCAAAAAATTACTTTACTGAGTTTCAATAAATTTCTATTCTCCAGCTTCTTCCCAAACCTAATTAAATTTTTCAGTAATTGATTTTTCCATTTCCTCTGAATTGTTAGCTGTAATAAATGCAAATTTTGATAATGTTTTTGTTGGCACTTTGAAATCTTCTTAATTACCAGTGACTAGATGGCTTAAATTAAAATGATTCCTTTGGGACTCTCTCAATTAGTTTTTAAGAGGTTTCATAGATGCCCAAGTAATAAATAGTGATGAATTTCCTCCTTACGGAATAATGAAAATGAGAGAAGACACTCAATCAAGCAAATAGATTGTTTTCTTGTCAAAACAATATGGTCAGAGATCAAAGAATGAACACTTTTCAATGAAATCAATAAAAATATTACTTTCAATTTCCAGAAGAAAAACAGAGGCAGATAAAGACAGTGAACATCACACGTGGGATTCTTTTTGAAAGCAAAATGCAAACAAGTATCACCAGAAGAAACAAGTGAGTAGAAGAGGTTGTTCTTAGAGACCTGGTGTCTAGCAATATATACTCCAGTGTAAAATCAATTCTGCATAACATTTAGAGTCGGACTGAAGAAAAAAGTCAAGAAAGAGCAAGGGAAATCCAAATGACAGATGCAATGCAAATGAAATGACCTGAGGTAAATTCGCCTGATTAAATCTTTGAAGGTTGTCTGCAAGTTGGTACTCATTAAAAACTGAAGCTTGAAATAGTGTTCAGCCTCTGTGTACAAATAAGCGAACTTCAGACATTTAAATGAGTTGTTCATGTGACACAGCTAATTTGAACTGTTTGGACATTTTTAGTAATTATTGTCATCTAAAATTCATTCTATATTCTCTATTACAATCTCCACTTGTATTCAGTTGCAACAGTAACTCTTCCTGGTATCTGTCCATAAAACAAGGAGTCAGTGAGCATACAGAGAAAACATGACCAAATTACTGCCTTCCCTCCATATTAAATTCAAGAAAAATTATTAATTTGATGCATATAAAAGTGAAATCATATGTAGAATCAGACAAGCTATTAATTACAAAGACACAACGTTAACAATTTTAAAGTTTGTTAGCTAGTAGGAAAGGAGAGGCCAAACTACTAGCTAATTAGAGTGAATAAGAGCTAATATATAATTAATACCATTTTAGGTAAATATTGGGCTGCAGAGGAATGCCACACTTGTAAATGGGAACGTTTATAATTTAGCTTATCTGAAAATTAGTGGGTCAGGAAGCATGAATTCACAGTGTCATTTGAAGGATTTCCAATTACCTAAAATCAGGAGTGGAAACCCAGAGTCTAAGGAATGTGAAAGGGTAAGGGAATGACAAGTTAGCGGGAGTAGAAAGTAGAAGAATCATAAGCCTGAAACTGAAAAAGTACATTAGGGCAGGTTAGGAAAAGAGCATAAATTATTTTTAAAATATTCTTTCTGGATTAGAAAACTGTTCTGTATTTTAGCAACAAATTTTCATAGGACTTTATTTTTGTTATATAATTTAGAGTGTATATGTGAGAGAAAGGGATTGGGAGAGAAAGACTAAGAGATTGAGAGAGAGAGAGACAGAGATTGAAAGAGAGAAAAAGATATATATATATATATATATATATAGAGAGAGAGAGAGAGAGAGAGAGAGAGGTTGAGAAAGACTGGTAAGAGATTGAGAGTGAGAGACATTGAGAAAGAGAGATCATCACCAATCTGCTCCTGAACCCCCACCAACTCCCAATCTCCATGCCCCTGGCCTTAGCCACTGAATTTTTAAAAGCAGAAGAGAACCATACTTAACATTTTTAAAGGCTCCTTTTACGATTAAGACAATTTTTATTAAAATTTTTAAGTGACCTTTAGCAAGCAAGAAGATCATGCTACAGCTATGATTTTATTCCAGAAGAAAGTACATGTTTCAATGATTGCTGATGTTAACAGAGTAATGAATCATCCTCTAGCCACTCTTTTACTCAACATGCTCTCTTAAAGTAATATTTTTATCAGCTTCTGATTTCTCAGTTTTAAATGTAATAAAATGGGCCAGGCATGATGATTCACACCTGTAATCTCAGCACATTGGGAGGCCGAAGTGGGAGAATCACAAGACTAGGAGCTCAAACCCACCCTGGGCAACATAGCAAGATCTCTTCTCCATACAAAACCAAAAAATTAGCCAGGCATGGGAGCACACATTGGTAGTGCTAGCTACTCTGGAGGTTAAGGTGGGAGGACTGCCTGAGCCCAAGAAGCTGAAGCCATGGTAAGCCATAAGGGTAATACTGTACTCCAGCCTGGGTGAAAGAGACCTCAATTTCAATTAATCAATCAATATGATAAAATGTAAAGGAAATAGAAAAGCAGTGCCTCAGGAAAGTAAACATGAATATTCTACTCCCTAATTCTTCCTCACTGCTCTCTCATCAGGCAATTTGTTGATTCCACATTCATTGCTGATGAACACACCAACTTTGCATCTGCATTATTTTCTAGACTTGTGTCTGCATTTTGCTTCCTATCTGTATAATAAAAATCCCCAAGTACTAATTTTTTTTTTCAGTGACTCAAAGAAAAACAATTCTCCTATACTGGAGTTGGGTGTTCATACTAACTCTGTTTCTGTTTGCTTCCAAAAGTCATGGTATTTTAACAACTAAATACATAAATGCAAACCTAGTGAAGAACAGTGTGACCCTTGCCTTAAAGAACATTCTACTGTAAAGTAAGCAATGAGGCAAACAAGGATACTCAAAAAAATAAACAGTTTGCTAAAATGCTTAAAAACTTGCTTTCTGGTTTTGCTGCTTTATTCTAACTGGGATTCCGGTTGTAATTTCTCTCTCTCTCTCTCTCTCTCTCTCTCTCTCTCTCTCTCTCTCTCTCACACACACACACACACGCACGCACGCACGCACACACACACACACGGTGATTGTATCTTTCTTGGAGATGTTGTTTAGACTGCTTCTCTCTCAGAGGTACTGTTCGTGGCTGTTCCTCAACCTCAATCAACAAGAACTTGCTGGAAGATAGAGACCCAATTCTGTCTACCTCTAAAGTCAGCTCAAGGTCCTCTTCTTCAATCACACGCAACCATCCAAAATTCTCCCTTCTCTCAATTTGGATGAAATTGCCAGGTATATTCATACAGTTTTACCCCAATTTAATGCTGGTATGTTAGTCTAGAACCTTTCCTGTGTCCGACCACAATAGAATAGTAAGGTGTATGAAGGCTAAGTCAGTTTTACATCACAAGGCTGTGGACAGTGACAGAGGCATAGAGGTTTAACAAATACATGCTAGTAGAAGGACTAACTGATCCTTTTTTTTTCCCCTGACTAGTAAGTGAGAAAAACTATACGGAGAAGACTTGTTTTGGGCACAACTGGTCTTTAATTATCTGATTCCACAAAGGATCACAGTGTAAGAATTACCTATGTTTCCCTGGGAAAAATATAGGCAAATGTGGCCTCTTGCTTTGACATTCACCACATTCTTCAAATTGGTGGTCCCCTGAATTAACAGTGACAACAAGGGCTTGTCAAAATGATACTCACAGAGAGTGGAAAGAGTAAAATCTATTCTCTCTCATTGAAGAGGGGGGATTTCTAGTTCCTAAAAATTGTCCAAATGGGAGAAAATGTTTTCCCAAAACATTTATCTTGTACTACATCGAGAGCAGCAAGTAGCCTGCAACTTGGCATACTGACAATCATGGCAAGTAGCTCAAAACCTCAACACTTCAGGAATACCTTTTCCTTTTGATAAGCTGAACTGTCACTTTCAGCTGGAAGAAAGTCATACCACACGTAACATCTTGGTCAAGTTAGCAGAGGACACAATACATTTGGTCATATAGACATTACAAAACTTCAGAGAAGAATACAAATTTTTTAAGTATATTTTAAAATTATGTAAACAGCTGGTTGTAGTGACTCACACCCATAATCCCAGCACTTTGGGAGACCGAAGTGAGAGGATTGGCTAAGCCCATAGATTCGAGACCAGCCTGGGCAACTTGGCGAGACCTCATCTCCACAATAAATGAAGAAAAATGGTAATTGCTCAAGCCCACTTATGAGTGAGAACATGTGATACTTAGATCTTTGTTTCTGTGAAAGATCACTCAGTATTATAAACTCTAATT